>NW_021319988.1:19813-23248 GCF_001605985.2 Dendrobium catenatum | reverse complement strand
TGTGTGTCAATTTCTATTTTTATTGTTTTAATTTATTTGGTCATTCTTTACCTCATGTATAAAGTGAGCAGAATAGTACACACATAATCCAAGTCAAGAAAAATAACTTAAAAGTGAACTAAAACACTTGATCTTATGATTAATCCTACTATACGTTCTCAATCGTATTGTACAATATAAATGGCATTTTGGTAGTTTATGATAATCAAATGGCATTAATTAATTAACATTAAAATAAAATTTAATATTTTCCTTAATAATCATATGGCATGATCCATAACTTACAAAATGATCTGTTAATTAAATTAAAACTGCCAATTTTTATATTTCTTAAAATATTTAAAATTTAAAATTTGAACTAATCATACTAGACGAACCAACTTGTATAATGCAATTTTTTCTTCTTGTTGTAATATTTACCTATTTAATTAGAACCTGAGATCAACATGTCAAATCTAAGAAAATTTTGTATTGTATGATTTTAATCGTACAATCCAAACAAATAAAGAGCAGTTTGAGGGAGTGGGTGAAAGAGATTGGAGAGAATGTGAAGAATTTCTTGGAAAGGTGTCAAAGATCTTTGTGTGAGAGAAGCACACAGGGTTCTTCATCTTCATTCATATCATTGTTCGTCAGGGTTGTTGTATGTGAGACCTCTTTGATAAAAGATCTTTGGAGAGTCTTGATATGGGAGACTCTTTTTCTAGCCAGGAGGCTAGAGGTGTAGACCTCTCGATAATGCTAAATGTAAAAAGATGGTAATTTCTTGGGAATGAAAGGGTGAAAATGGTGGTCTCCATTTTCCTATGAAGGAGAGGAGCTTCTTCACCTTATTGGTAGCTAGAGTGTAAGTAAAATTTTTGGGGAGATGACTATGGGGTGTGAACGTACTACTAAAAAAATTCAATTTGCATTTTTCTTTTCTAGTTTTCTTTCTTTACTTTTGTTTATTGCAATTTTATTTCTTGCTTATTTTGGGTTGCATTATTATTGATAATTAGAGAAAAAAAATTAAATATATTTTTCAAAATTGCTAATCAGTCATTTGTCTATAAAAAAAAAAAACATACTTTTTTTAACTCCATATTTGATAAAATTATTCTTTAAAATAAAGGGAATCAGGTTTCAAGTTGTTGCTCTAAAAGTTCTCTCTCTTTGCATAGAGTTTGTTACGATCTTTAAATTTACACTATAATTTAAGTTTAATAGTAAAGGTGTAAATATTAAGAGAGACCCACTGCCCCATTAATTACATAATAATTATACAAGCAAAATAGTCCGATTAGGAGAATGATTAATGGGGCCCACTATTGTAGCCTTTTGATTGCTTTCACTAATTTGGACAAGTGTCTCTTCAGGTTGATTTGACTTGTACTATAAGATAAGTTCTCTCCCATATTGTTATATTTTGGAATGATTATTTCTCACATATTATGTATGTGCATCAGATGTAAATAAACGCAAGGTATGCTAACTCACTTCCATACTTATTATTAGGATCATAATGTAAACTAATTTAATTGTTCTTAAGTAATTTCATTTTATTTTTTTAATTTTAATTTATTTTATTTATATTTAATATATAATAATAATATTTGATAATAAAATATTATTGTTTATTAAAGCAAGACTATTATTATACCAACAAATAGAATAACTTAAGAAAAAAATATTTTAAACGGGACATTTTAGATCAAAATTGACTTGACAGGTCAACCCAAATCCGACCTGTTATTAAATGAGTCAACTCGAACATGAATTTTCCAAGTTAGGTTCAGGTCAGGTTGACGGGTCGAATAATTTTTTTTGAAACCCCTTAAGAAAAAGAAAGATAAACTCTTTAACATTTAGGCTTCTTTTGATGTAATAGTTGCAAATTCATTATTAAAGTTCACAGTTAAGCGTGATTATCCTAGAGAAATCCTTGGAAGTTTGATTGATTTTCAAGAAAGTTATATAAACAGGACAAAATTGTGAGGCCCTTAGGTCAAAACTGATAATATCTTCATAGTTAAGTGTTTGGGCTATAACAAATGGTATCCGAGCAGTACACTAGCCGTAGGATGGGAAGCAAGTGTTATATAAGACAAAGTATTACACTATGAGAGCCACCTCTTGAACCATGTATGAGACATAATGCTACATGACAGGAGTCACCACCTAAACTTGTAGGGCCTACCTCTAGAATCCTATTTGCCAACTAGATGATTCTGGTATAAAGATACTAATGAAGATGTCAGTTACTTAAGTGAGGGAGATTATGAAACATCTTAAATAAGCTAAACTCTTAAATATCTAGCCCCCTTTCGACGTAATAGTTATAATTTCTTTAAAAAATTCAATAGTTATGCATTCTTAACCCAGAGAAATCCTGAGGTGGGTGATCTCTGAAAGTTCGTGATGGTTGTTAAACATTAAGGAACTAGCCCGAGGCTCACTATTACGGGGTGGGGGTGAATTTGCAATTTAAAAAATTTTCCAACTTCAAGATAGCAATGACAACTTTTTTTTAAAAGTTTTCAGAAATTGAAAATACCATATGCTATCTTGAAAAGTTTTCAGAAATTGAAAAGTTTTCAGAAATTGAAGATACCTTACAGACTCACTTTCACCAAATTTGATACGGCGAAGTACCATATGCTATGTCATTATTTCGGTGATGGTAGCAGACCTTGAGTCATTTTTTCTCCCTCCTAGAGAAAGTAGAGAATCTCAGCTTCTTTTTTCTCTTAGAGAAGGTAGAGTACCTCAAGGATTTGACCTAGAAGCCTCTCTCCCAAGAGATCCTTCATGACTCACCAAGGCCACAAGAGTAAGGGTGTAGCTAGCCCAGAGCAACCTTATAATCTTCTCACACTTCTTCTCCCTTACACTCAACCTCACCTTCTCCATCCTTTCAAGCCCTGGATTTCTCAAAAGCTATTCTCTTAGAGTTCTTTCAGCAATCCCACAATCAGCTTATAATTATAAAGAGAATCACAAAAACTTTATTAAGCATTGGGCTTCAAGAAACTCTAAAAAGTAAAGTTAGCTGTCACATTTTGTACAATATGATTTGAATTCGTACAGTACTATCAGTTCAAAACTAAACTTGTCTAGTATGATGTAAATAGTTATTTAGACTTCCCTATAATTCATCCTATAATGTAACCATCGTATAGTATGGTTAGTTGATTTCAAGTAGGTCATCCAGTATGATATGAATATCATATAGTACGATTAGTTCAAAAATTATGATTTTTTGGTACAATCTTCGGGATGACAAAATTTCATCTCGAAAAACTGTTTGGTATGACTAATATCGCACAATATGATCTATTATCATTAATAAAACTATGATTTGATTGACTAATTATGGGGTTTAATTTAAGTAAGATTTTAAATATTCATATATTACCAATCAGATTGTATAGTATGATTACTTTAAAAATCAAA
>NW_021319988.1:8001-14866 GCF_001605985.2 Dendrobium catenatum | reverse complement strand
TTTTAGCATATAGGAACCCAAGATCCTCTTCCCCGTGGGAGAGCCATTTAATCTTAGCTCTCTGAAGATTCCAAGAAGCCCAATAAGTTTGATAATTCAAGAGAATATCATTAGTGTCTTTAAGCAAGGAACTAATAGCATGATCCAACGGATTATTATTAATATCATTAAGCAGATTCCTTTGCTTAGACTTAAGGTCCTCAATACCCTTACTAATAAAGTTAGAGGAATTCCAGATTTTATTTTTAATCATCCTCTTAAGAGATTGAAGGCTCGAGTACAACGAAGCAATGGAGCTAGAGGCCGGATTACTTTGAAAAGCATCCAGAACTAATTCTCTTAAACCATCCATATTCGACCAAAAATTTTTGAATAGGAATCTGGAGGGCTTAAATTGGATGGAATCTGTGTGAGTGATCAAGGGAGAATGATCAGAGGACTGAGGGGCATCCACGATATAATAGGAATTGGGAAAATTATCCAACCAGTCAGTGTTAACCAAAACTCTATCCAATTTACAGTGGATAGGGTTATCTTTCTGTTGATTAAACCAGGTGTAAAATAAACCAACCGAGGAAAGGTCAAAAAGACCACTATCGAAAATGGTCTTGTTAAGATCCCCCATCCTGCTGTGAGGTAAAGGAACCCCACCAATTTTTTCATTTTCATAACGGCAACAGTTAAAATCACCCATCAAAATCCAGGGCTTAGACATATTAAGAGAAATGTCATTAATACTATTCCAGAGAGATTTTCTATCCTCTGGAGAGTTTGCAGCATATATAACAGAAATATAGAAATCAGAGTGAAGACCTAAATCAATATTCCCATGAATTATTTGATCAGTAATAATAGTCGGGTTAAAAGAAACTTGAGAGGAGTCCCATTTAACCCAGATCCTTCCCGGAGAAGCAAGATTAAAATTGTTACAAGAACCTTCATTCTCATAAAGCTTAAGAGAATTAATAAACCAAGTATCCTCAAGCATAGAGTACTGAACTTTAGCCTCAAGAATACAAAAAAACTTTAACTTGTGTTTAGAAATCAAATTCCTACAAGAAAATATTTTTCCCAGGTTGTTAAACCCTCTAACATTCCAGCAGGCTAACTGAGTAGAAATCATCTAGATTTGGAAGATGAAGGTTTTGCCTTTTTGGCATTTTTTGCTTTTGAAGATTTTTGATTTGTTTTCTGAGGAGGAGATATGTTAATATTGGGAGACTTTTGAGCAGAGGATTTGCTTTTGGATAGATCCGTATCCTCATGGTATATCCCATGTTGTATAGATGAGATCTCCTCTAATTATCCTTCCTGAATAAAGTTTAGAGGATCTTCCTCAACCAGCAGATTAAACTTATTAGTTATCTTGATGCCCTTTCCATTATTTGCCATAAGAGAGGAGTTTGGTTCATAAGAGGATAATTCCTCAGTAGGGAAATTGAGATTAGGAATATTGGAGTCCTTTCCCTTCAATCCATTGTCACAGACCGGCACAGCAGGAACAGTTCGTTCCTCCTGGTTAGTGGGTATACTGGAATCCACAGGAGGAGCATCCTGAGAAGAAGTTGCCATCTCAGAATTAGGAGCAATAACCGGGTTAGGATTAAAGGGTTCAGATGAAGGAGTTGGAAGAAGCGGGGGTAGCTTGGATTTAGATCTGTAGATGAGACGATGTTGTCTACTAATGCTTCTTCCTCTTTGTTTAGGAAGGGTACTAGGGCCCGAAGGTTGATTAGGAGTGGGGTTAGTAGGACACAGATTAGAAGGGTGAATTAGGGAACCGCAAGACTCACAAGGAGTAGGTTTCCAGTCATAAACGACTTTTAACACAGATTCTTCCCCTTCAATCACAATCGGGATTTCTTAAGGAAGTTTGGAGTCTTTAGAAATTTGGACACAAATTCTAGCGAAACTAAGACGAGTTCGCTTAGCGGTAAGATTATCAACCGTTAGTGGTATACCAACATAACTAGCAATTTTGGATATTTCCGAAGGCGTCCAAAGAGCTAAAGGAAGATCAAGAACTTTGATCCAGATAGGCACCGAAGCAGATTCATCTCTTTTAGGTTTAAATTTCGGAGACCATTGTTGAAGAACAAATGGTTTTCCTAGAAGGAACCAGGGTCCTCCAGACCAGACAAAGTTGTAATCATCAAGATTATTGAATTTAAGAAGAAAAAAACCTTCAGGAAGCGAGATCAGAGACATAGATCCTTTTAATTTCCAAAGCTTTCTCATGGAAGCAAGAAGCCTTTCATAATACGGTCTTTGACCGATAGAATATCCCACAAGAGTAAGGTTCCAGAAAGATATACCTTCCGAGAGATCATCCGTAGAGAAAGACAGTTTTTGTTCCGGAGGAAAAAAAGTCATAGGAAAAACCTCAGATCTAGGTTGAGGAGCAGTAAAGTTGTCTGTCCATGGAGCCGGAAGCGTCGCCGATTGCTGGCCAAACTCTGAAGCTTTCGAAAGCGGAGGAAAATCTTCCCTAGATCCAGCCATCAGAGCCGTCGGGAAGGGGGAGAGACCCCCTCGACGGAGAAAACCCTAGGTTTCTCAGAGAGAGCGCCGCTTTCTCAAACCCTAGGTTTCTCAGAGCTCTTCACGTGAAATTTCTCAGAGACCCCCTTGACGGAGAAAACTCTTTTGAAGAAATTTGTCTTCGTTTCTGTATGTGTATTGATTGTCCTGTAGAGACTCTACATTCATTTGAGGATTATGAAAGCTATGAAGATCCTACTAGATATGAATGTCTCATTCGAAAACTTTTTTAAGCATTTTTGGTTATATTTCGAATAACTTTCTTACTAATCATAAAGATAATTTTTAGTAAAAAAATTTTAGTTCAAGAAATTTTTTTTTTAAAAAAAATTATTTTAGAAAATAATAAAAAAATTATTCCAAATAAAATTTTAATTAAAATATAATATATATAGTTAGTATGGCTAGTTAGCATAAGAAAAATATAAAGAAAAAGAATATGAAGTTACCTAGTTTTCAAGTACCAATTTATTGATCATCCGCTTGTAAGGTGTGGTGTCAACCACGATCAAATTAGGATAAGATAGAATTGTAACAAAATAAAAAAAGAAAAGCCTCTTATTTTTAAATTATTAGTGATCATGTTAGAAAAAAATTTAAAATATAGTTGAAAATACAAATTAAACACATTTTAAATATTAAATTTATTTTTACATTAAACTATAAAAATTGAAAATATTCATCAGAATTAAACCCATTTGAACTAAAACTGTCAAAACTCATGAGCTAGAATTATAAAAACTTAAAACTATGGTAAGAAACTATATTGTCATCATCACATTTTTCATTTTTTTTATAGAAAAAGTTGAGGGCCATGCCCAGCTATTTCATAATTTGATCAAATACATTACAAAAATTGGGCAAATTATTGCATCCGGTCACCGAACGCAGAGATAGGTCCGGATATTAATAAAATATTATTTTAAATTAAGCGCGTCAAAAGCGCAGGTAAAGTGCGGGTGAAGCGCAAGTAAAGCGCAGTCAAAGCACAACAAAAGCGCAAGTCAAAAGCACTGGTGACGCGGCAAATTTTTATTGCATGTCCGAACCTATTCTCCGCGTCCGGTGACAAGGTGCAATAATTTGCCAAAAAATTGGGTCAGAACTTGAAAAAATGACCAATTCAAAAAGTAGAATAGTTACAAGTGTATGAAATTGATCATTGTATTTAATGTAAATGATCTAAAAATAAAAGATGGGGCTCAGATTACACCAAACCCGAACATGCAATACTGCATGTATACGATATGATGCCATTCAAGGCCGATAAAAAATCTGTGTCATTGTGTGTTATATTCGTTAATAAAATATATAAGCTGCCTGGTTGCAATCATATGTAATTCAGTGGGTTATCAGTAACATCAAAGAAGAGAAAGGCTAGATTGAAGAACAAAAGGTCCCACGTACTCTAATATAATATGATACAGAGCCAATGTAGTTTATAGTCATCCAACCTGAATAACACACATTAGCATTAGGGGTATCAAAATAGGTCAACGATTTAGTTTCAGATCCAACCTGAATTGATTCGGGTCTAAATGGGTTAAAACTAACCTGACCTGATTTTGCAAACGTGTCAGGAATGTCAACACGGAATAGCCTATTGGGTTGTCGGGTTGACCTGACCTGACATGCTAAACCTGGATCCGGGTGGCGCGCAGGTAGGGCTTGAGTGCGTGAGTCGGCGAGTGCAAGAACAGGTTAGTGCAACAGAACGTCACGTGCAGGCGTGGGTGAACAGGTGCGGCACATCGACAGTCAAATGGGTGTCACAGACAGACGCGCATGGCGGGTGTAGGGTCATGTGTGACACTTCATGTGAGAAGGTGCGCTAGACTACTGAAGCCGGAGTTGGAGCGGGGTTGACCTAGAGTAGATTGCAGCATAGGGCCTGCCGCCTGTAGAGTAAGTCTAGTGGGTCCTCTGGATGTCCGGAGTCTCGCGAGTGCTACGAGCTTAAAGGGTTTTGATGTCATGCAAGGGGAGAAGTTCACTGGTCAACTGGTTCGATTTCGGGTCAACGAGAACCTGGCTCGGTTTTACAAATGGGTTAGAAAATGAAACCTGAAGCCGAGCCATTAAGCAAACGGTTGACCCGAACCTGTATTTTTTTTGTGTCTGGTCCAGGTCAGTTTCAGGTTGTGTCAAATATTGACACCCTAATTAGCATGATACAAGATCAATTTCATTCCACCATAAAATCGAGCATTAGAGTTTTTGCACACTGAAAAATAGCATAATAGAAAAAAACCAAAATGTGATAGAAAAACGGGAGTACAAAAATTGAAATGCAATGGTAGATAAGAAAATAACTAAGAGAATAAAACTATTGGATGAAGGAAGGTAAATTATCCGTCAATTTCCACCTTTTTCTTTTAAAGTGAATACAAAAATGATCTTTATCAACCATAATTTTGCTATTTGAATTCAATCCCTACAAATTCAACTATTTGTTTCCAACCAACAATTCCAAGTAGTAATATGAATAACAAGTTGGAATTTTCGAGTGATTTTATAATTGTTGCATCCAAATAACAAAAGATTTGATGTAGAGATTTCTGCAATACAATTAGATCAAAAATCATGATTTCGTTTGGTACGATCATTGGGATGACTAAATTTCATGTTTAGCAATCGTTTGGTATGATCAATATCGTACAGTACGATCTGCTATCAGTAACTAAACTTTGATTTGATTGACTAATTATGTGGGTTAATTTAAGTAAGATTTCAAATATTCGAGCAATATGAATCAGATCATACATTACACTTAGTTCAAAAATTAAATTTTTAATATGTTACTTAATTTATCTGACGGCTAGGGTTTTCAATTCAGAACGAATCATACAGTATGATCCATATCGTTTAGTACAATTAATTCATAGAAACTATTTTTTCAATTAGGCGTTAAGCCCATTCTTTCTATACTGATCGTGTAGTACGATTGTAAATCATAAAACACCATTAATAAAAAAAAATTTAACTTTTAAAATTTATCTCCACTCCCCAGTTATGTGGGTGTGCATGATCACCCAATTACATACACTTTGTTGGTTCAGGACTTCAAGAAATAGAAAAAAAAAAGAAATTACACTTTGTTTACTTGACATTCCTATTATATCCATTCTTGAGCTTTTAGTAGCCTTGAGTAGTGTATGTCTTATCTTCAATTTTTATGCTCATTATAAAGACATCTAAAATATTAAGAGAAAAGTAATAATTCAATCATTAATTGTAGGTTTAGCATCAAGAACAAGATTAGGCATCCCTGGATTGCAATAATCTCGCACTTTTTTAGGATGACAAACAATGTTGGTAGATAGGCAAGATAAAAAATTCTTTTCCCCCTAACGCTTACCCCTCCTAGGTGAACCAGTTTTTAGAATGTTAGGGGCTATGCAAACTTTTTTTAAATGAAAGACCCCAAAGGAAAAAAGTTATAGAAAATAAAGTACAAACCCAACACAAGATCACATATAAACTGAAGATATACAACAAAACATACATTTTTCCCCCTCTTTGACATCAAAAAAAGAAGAGGAACAATAAACAAAGTGAACATTACAGAAGTAAAAGAAGTAAAACATTAAACAACCAAACACTAAAGGTAAGGTGATCCAGATCAGGTGGTGGTGAGTGATGGTTTTTAAAAGTATTGTCATGGACTGGAGGCAAATTAATTATTAATGATGAAAACATTCCTTCATACTATCTCTTTTTTGCCTCGTGTTGCTTTTGTGAATGTGATATTCGAGCTTGGTTCTTAATCACTCGAGTCATTTGAATTATTATCGTCGTGAAGGATTAGGAAGGTGATAGGTGGTGGTATTTTTGGTGGCAATCTACATCACCTTAGGAACAGCTTCCCCTTCTTCAGGCAAACTCTGGCCTTAGTCATTGCTCGTGCCCCTGATGTAAAATAGTACGGAATGAGACATCCGTATAAAATAATGAGAACATTATCAGGAGGGAGTAGGATAGTTAATTTTGGTAATTTTTGTCTAAGAAATATCTTTATGATGTGTCCTAAATACAATACTTTTCTTTCTTCAAGTTATTGGAGGTGGTTGGTTATATTTTGATATATTAAGAATTATTTGTGCTCCATCATATTTTGAGTATTTGACTATGATTAGGTAGGAACTACCCATGGAAAGAAACTAGGGTTATGTAACACGATCTCAACTTTGGTATAATTGAGGTCTAAGACATGCTAGATAACCCGACATTCTGATTTAATGTGTGGACTATGATTGATTAGTTAGTTTATGGGGAAACATTCCTATTAGTTAAGTTTATAGAACTTCGTCAAGTCAGTTGTAGA
>NW_021319988.1:2805-7901 GCF_001605985.2 Dendrobium catenatum | reverse complement strand
CCGTTCATTTCAGGACATTCAAAAACTTTCTAAGGAGAAGCAAAAGCAATCATGAGAAAAGAGGTAAGGGGATAACAAAATATTCTAAAAGATCTTTCTGATGTTGTGTTGCTGAATGCAGAAGCCGCGACATGTGAAAGAATCCGATTATCCTTACACTTGAAGAATGCATCTCAAGCAAAGGGATAAAGGAGTAGTCGAGAAACAAGTTCAGGTAGAGAAGGACAAGAAAGCAAGGGAACATCCAAAAGGCATTTAACATCGATTCTCGGAGACGGAACCGAGAAAGATGGACAAAACAAATTGTGCTTGGATGGACATCTTGAGTCAAGAGAAGTATGTGAACTTTCCTAAACGGATCCAAGCTTCATTAAAGTTTCATGAGACAAGAATATCCGGGTAGGCATCATAAGGAATAACTTCAAAGAAAACGACATGCAAAGCATTAAATATTGGGAAATTTTTGAGAGATTAGGAGAAAAGAGCAGGTAGCAAATTAGTGACTAAGGATCATGTCTTACAATGATTTCAAATAGAATATTGGGTCTTACTTGATAGAATTGGATGGAGAGAGAACAAAAAAAATTGTGAATTAATTGATGAGCATGAGCACTAAGGGTCCACACACTCACTTGATTCTGATATTTAAGGAAGTTATTAAGAGAGTATGGAAAAAAAAACTTAAGGATATGAGAATAAGTCTTAAAAGCACAGAATTTGAAGATTCAAAGATATTAAGAGACATGTAAGAATCATAAAGGATTCCTACCTTTGATCAAAAGCCAAAAAACTAGGAAGACAGAGAATTGTGTAACTCAAAACAGTTTAAGAAACCCTTTACTTGGGTTGAGATGTTTTTCAACTGGGTGGCAATGCTATACACATCGCACAAAGACGTATGGCACTGTTTTTTCTTCCCAAATACACATTGGTGTGGGACCCAAGAAGTGCGGAATGATTCACAGCAATACGCACAAGCATGATATTATATATCTACTCTTCATGAAGAAGGAAACACGCAAACCTGTTGTGGTTCGTCTAAATCTAATATTTGATAATTAGTGTAGGTGGGCTCTCACAAAAGAACCTGCGTGAGAGTTGTGTACTGGGATGCAGGTGGATTTTAAGTTTGCCTCTCGGACATATGACTGGTGATGCACAATCAGATTGTTTCTGATGGAGTCAAGGACGAGAAGGACAAAGGTTACATTTGGGAGGACAAACACACCAAGATACGGTGGTAGGCGTTTAGGTATAAGTTGGTAATTTCAAGAACTTATGTTATGAAAATGATTTTTCTTGTAGATAGATTGACAGCCAAACCATTCTCAACATCAGCCTCATGTGATAAAGGCTTCATCGGTGCAATACTTTACAAATATCATGCGATTGTAAGTTTAAAGTAACAAACACTGTGGGTCGATATGCTCTCTAAGAAGTCCTATCCAACATTCAAAGGACTAAGCACTATTATATTTGGCATCACTTCATTAGAGATCATGAACGTAAGAACATTTAATATACATCGTGTGTTACAAACTGAAAAAATCAACTGGGATGCTGACATCTGTTGCTAAACCACGGCCTCGACACTTTGAAGGCCTACTTTAAGACCAGATTGGGTGTGATTGGAGACATACTAACTGCATAAACTTGATCCTCTATTTACTTTATTTGGTTTTTGTTCTTTTTTTATTGTTTTTCCTTTTTGCTCTTTGTTTTCTTTTCTTTTTTTTTTATTTTGTTTGATTTGGCTTGCTTTCTTTTTTATTGCTTTTATTAATTTTTTAGCTTTAAAAAATCATCGCTGATATGATATTATATGCCTTGTCCTTGCTTTTGAGAGTTTGTAGTCAATATTTTACATCTCTTAATCTATTAGATGGTAAGAATATTTTGTTGGTTGTGTCTCTTTCTCTAACCTATTTTAGTGGCATAGTTTTCTTTTCTAATTAAAAATCTATTTCAAATTAAAGATTGTGTATGAATTTTAGATCCTTTCTAAACTCGCTTAAGCAAATAGGTCTTGTATTTATAATGTTTAAAGTCTTTTGGTCACATTAAGATCCCTCGTTACTCTTGTCATTAGTTAATTGATTCTGTTTTGTGGATAGTTCTTCTCTATATTAGAGAGAGAGCCTCTATTCTCTAATATCTAGAAAATATACTCACAACTAAGAATCCTTTTTAAGAGTTGTAAAAGAGAATGGAGCTTGCAAAAATAAAAAAAATTGGCCAATGATGCCAAAAGATGCGCAATGACGCCAAATTGAAAAATTATATATCAAAAAGCAAAAGATGTGCACAAGCACCAATCAATTGACAAGAGGGGTAAAATGAGCCCACTAAAAAGCAAGCTCCTCTCACTTTTCAAATCTTTTAAAAACTTAGAAGTTTTCATGTATCAAAGGCTTGATATCGATTGTTTTGCGATTGTGACAAATTTACTTTGGTTCATTGTTCTATAAGATATTTTTTCTTAAACCAAGTGATGAATGGATTATTTTTTCTCATATCCAATTGATTTTTTGAGTTAGGTCATTTATTTCAAAAGATGATTCTACCCTAAGAGAAAGTCCAAGCTAAGGGTAATCATGATCGGATATTCTACCGTTCTTTGGATTATTGATATTGTTAACTCCTTAACTCACAAATTTTTAAAATCAATCACATGGAATACTACATCATCTTCATGCCTTAGTAAAAAAAAAGTATCTTGTGGTTTGCTTTTGTTCTTGATTACCTTATTTTTTAGATGTTAAAAGGGGGAGTAGTTTTAGGATGTTTTTTGCACTTTCAATTCCGTGTGTTACACTACTACTTTCTAAATCTTTGTCGTAGTGTTTTGCCATCATAAAAAGGGGGAAGATTGTTGCAAATTTAGGTCTATGAACTATGTTTTGATGATTGGAAAACACTCATACTTGTCTTGGACTGTCTTTTACTACTAACTTTTCAGGAATCAAAGATCGGACGGAAAAACGGAGCCAGCTCAAGATGGGGTAGATTAGGGTTGAGTCAGTCTGTAATTTTATTTTTCCCTTCCTGAGTCAATTGTAATCTTTGGTGTGACTGATAAAAGTAACCCTACACACACACACTTGGGAGACTTAGAATTTCTGTTTTTACTCAAATTGGTCAAGAAGATATTTACATCGTCTTGGACGATCGGGCTTAAAACAGAAAATCTAATCAGAGGTTCTTAATTAAGGCAACCGTATTAGCCAATCAGCCTGGATGATAGGCTCAAAACAGAAAGAAATTGCTGCCATAAATAATTAAGGTATTCTGTATTTTTGATAATCGGTCAGGATGATCTTAGATCGACCTGGATGATATTCAAAACTATGCCTTAATTGATCAGACAATTAAGGAAATAATTAAGGATGATTGATACGTCGTCCTGGATGATCACAGGATCAGCCTAGACGATCTAGTTAAAAAACCTTACTTACTCCTGGACGATCTAGATCGGACAGCTTGAATTCAGGGCGATGCTCTGGACGATTTTCCTCTAATTTGAACTGATCGGCCGGGACGATCGTGCGATCGTCCTGGATGATCAACACAATTTTTCAATTGTCCAGTTTGCATTCAGGGCGATGTTCAGGATGATCTTTTGAGATTTGTACTGATCGGCCAGGACGATGTCCATATCGTCCTGGATGATATAGTCGGCAACTTGCAATTAATGAGCTCCTTTGAAGCTCTTCTATTTAAGAGCTCTTGTTCAATATTTTTGAACATCCTTGGCTGCTGTCTAGACCTGAGAAAACCTAAAGGAGAGAGAGAGAGAGAGAGAGAGAGAGAGAGAGGATCTTGTGAGGGGGGGCTTGGGGAGCTTGTGAGGGGATTCACAAGGATTTCTACAAGCTTTGTTCCACTTCTTCTTCCCTAGAGTCTCTTGTCCTTGGAAGGGTTGGGAGAGGTATGTTCTAGCAAGCGATCGAGGTTCCTGCCCGCTTTAGGAGGAAGCAAAAAGAGGAAGGTTCTCTGCCTTGCCGGGTGTGGCAAAAAGAGGTGTTTGTAAATGCTTCTTTGCCTAGCTGTGGGGGCTAAAGGAGAGTCACGATTGTAGTGCAATACTCGGAGGGCGCCTCCGTGGACTGGACGTAGGTCGAGTTGACCGAACCACTATAAACCCTTATGTTCCTTTTTTTTTACTGCTTCAGCATTTGTTTTCTTCCGCACTTATTTTTGTGGTGATTTAGTTTGCATTTGTGCTTTGCTTAAAGAAATTTTTTAAATACCAATTCACCCCCCCGCTCTTGGTTAGCCTTGGGCCAATTCTATAAGGCTTAACATCCCTAACGAACTTTCATATATTCTTGAGACATTTTTCTTGTTATTGTATAGATTTATTTTTACTACATAAATTTACTTTTATTATATGAATTTATTATTATTTCACTACTCTACCGCTCCTGCCACCGGATTATTATTATTACTGATATATATACTTATACTATTTGATACTTTTGATTCACTGTACTCATATTATGTATATGATATAATGAGAATGTGATATAGAATACCTGGATAGTATGGATACACTCTCAAATGATTTTACTACATTGATTGATTTTGATAGTGTTTATTTTGATTTAATGCTTTATTTGATTATTGAGATATGATTAATATATAGATTTGACACTCGTACTAGTTTACTAGCTTTTGTACTGTAGTATTTTACTATTTACAATTTTACTGCTACTGTATTTGGGTTTTATTCTTGCACTTATTCAATGATCATATAACTACTACTTATATGATTTGATCCTTAATATGTATATTACTCTTTTATTGTGCTTTGGATTCAATAGTAGATTTTGGTGATCTATTAGGCTTTTTAAGCTCATTATATGTGCTTAAATTATTTCAGGTCAAGGTAGGGGAGCAAGAGTGTAAAATTGGTCAGGATTTTATAGGTTATGTTTCTTTTTATTAAAGTCCTGAGTAGTATATATGATTTTTGTGAATGAATATAGATGTGTACATTTATATTTTAAATTATAGTATTTATTGTATTATTTATTATTAATAGATGAAATTAGATAACTCTTGTTGTTGATTATTTAAAGGATAAATAAATAATT
>NW_021319988.1:0-2705 GCF_001605985.2 Dendrobium catenatum | reverse complement strand
GAAGATCGGCCAGAGCATCGCCCTGAATACAAACTAGACGATTGAAAAATTGTCTTGATCATCCAGGACGATCACACGATCATCCCATTCGATCAGTTCAAATTAGAGGAAAATTGTCCAAAGCATCGTCCTGAATTTAAACTGTCCGATCTAGATCGTTCAGGAGTAACTAAGTTTTTTTGACTAGATCATCCTGGCCGATCCTGCGATCGTCCAGGATGATGTGATCGTATCAATCATCATTAATTACTGCCTTGATTGTCTGATCAATTAAGGCATAATTGTGAATATCATCCAGGCCGATCTAAGATCGTCCTGGCCGATTACCAAAAATACATAATACTTTAATTATTTTTTTGCGGAAATTTCTTTCTATTTTGAGCCTTTCGTCCAGGCCGATACAAGTATCGTCCAGGCCGATTGGCTAATGACGGCTGCCTTAATTAAGAACCGCTGATTAGATTTTCTATTTTAAGCCCGATCGTCCAGGACGATGTAAATATCGTCCTGGTTGATTTGAGTAAAAACAAAAATTCTAAGTCTCTCAAGTGTGTGTGTGTGTGTAGGGTTACTTAGCATCAGTCACACCAAATATTACAATTGACTCAAGAAGGGAAAAATAAAATTACAGACTAACTCAACCCTAATCTACCCCATCTTGAGCTGGCTCCGTTTTTCCGTCCGATCTTTGATTCCTGAAAAGTTATTAGTAAAAGACAGTCCAAGGCAAATAAGAGTGTTTGTCTATCATCAAAACATAGTTCATAGATTTGAATTTAACAATATACAATTCTATAGTCACATTAATTAAGTAAGAAGTCCTGCCTATCACAATATTTTTCGAAGTTAGAAAATCATTGGCTCAATAAATATAGTCCTCACACTTTGCCCATCGACATAACAATAATCTCCTTATAACTCATAATTAGTATATCACATGAATTAATAGAGAATAACACCAAACTATAATATTTAAAGGAAAGCCTGTTAGACTACCATCATGTACAGGTCAATCAATCTCCAACCAATAGGTCAACCAGTCTTCACTTGTTTGTTTCACACACAAATATTATTATCATAATACTATAAAAGTAATAGCAACTCTAGTATATAACTACATCTATTTTCATTGCATTGCAGTAAATAATGCATAATTAAACTTAATTAAGAAGATGCCAAATCATTATGATAGACAACAAAGAATCCTATTAGGCAAATATGCATATTTTTTTTACAAAATTAGCAAAATACCAAAAATTATATAAAATGATGTTTTAAGACTTTTATTTTAATAAACTACCTTTTTTATAGGTCAAAATAAATTTCAGAGTATACAAAAATCACTATATTTTTAAAATCATCAATTCAAAAATCACAAATAAATACTCAAAATGCTCATAATCATGATCTTTATAACATACAAAACATGGTGAAATTTTTGCCAATACAAAGTTATTCATGTTTTTCGATAACGAAAACATAAATTTGGTCAGAAAAATATCAAAATTACAAGATCTTTGAAATTATAAATAGGGTAAAGGTTCTTTACAGTGAGATCGAATAGTAATTTTTCCAAATGGTCGGATGGACAAAAATTGCACCGCGACCTCTAAATCTCAATTTCTATTTTCTCTATCATACCTTTTTTCTCTTTTTTTTCCTAAACATGTCTCTGTTGCCAATTTATGAAGAATTAAAAGTATTAAGAAAGTTGCTATTTGCATATGTTACATTCTTGCAACTTGTATAATTTTGATGATTTCAAATATTATTGTTATATGTGTAATTATTTTCTAACACTTTTTAGAAGAATTGTTTTTGCTCTTGTGTGTACTAACATTTCTGGAAAATTGAACTCCAAACTATAAAGACTTCAAATCAAAATCAGCATACAATACTTTGCAAATTGGAGCTCTAAATTATTCTTTGAATTAAGAGGGAGTGATTGTAATTGAGTGAATAAAAACACACACACACACACACACTTAAGGAGATTTTATAATTTTTATACTGATCATACGGGACGATCCTAGTTCGTATGGGACGATCAGGTCAGTTTTCTCCCCGTAAGAGTAATGGAACGAATAGGAGTTGGGGGAAATTTTTCTAAGTCCTGATCGTCCAGGATGAATTTATTTTTGTCCTAGGATGATTTCTTCTATGTAAAAATTTCAGGCAGACGAAATCCAAATCGTCCTAGGACAATTTCTTCTCTGTAAAAATTTTGTCCAGACGAAATCCAAATCGTCCCAGAATGAATTTCGCTCTGTAAAAAATTTCGTCCAGATAAAATCCAAATCGTCCCAGGACGAATTTTTCTATGTAAAAATTTTGTTCAGATGAAGTTCATTATCATGCCAGGATGAGTTGCTCTCTATAAAACTTTTATCTGGATGAAGTCCTGCTAGTCCCAGGATGATGTGAATCGACTTTCCAAAATTGGTTACGTCCATGCAGTTACTTGGAAACCGACCTATGGTATAACGAATCGTACCGGACGAATCTAGTTCATAAGGGACGATGATCATATACGAACATAGTTTGTACCAATATACATAAGGATCATTTCTGACACTTTAAGTAAAATTGTCCAGGACGATCCATGATCGTACAGGACGATTCATTTCAAGTTGACTTAAAAAATTTGCAGTTTTTGGATGGTTTTTCTTGTCTCTCTTATATATAGTTCAATTTAGACTGCCACC
>NW_021319987.1:278938-282555 GCF_001605985.2 Dendrobium catenatum | reverse complement strand
CCCTTTGCATTCGAACCACACGAGCGGAATCCTTTCAAAGACCCACAACCGCCAAGTTTCTTAAGAACCACTCCCATGATTTCTTGGACTCTGATTCAGCAATGACAAAGGCTATTGTGTAGAGATAATTATTTGCATCCAAGCAATTTGCAGATAGTAGTACACCAAGATACTTCAATTTGAGGTGGCATGCGTCAACCCGATTAAATATCTACATCCAGTAATGAAACCATCAATGCATACTTTGAAGATAACGAAGAATCGCATGAATGCATTAGTTTTGCTGTCACACATGTATGTAATGTGAGAGCCAGGATTCATGTTGATTAACTTAGACCTTAGCGTAGGCACCCACATATTGTTATCGTCGATAGATCCAAACATTATTTTTATTGCCAACTCCCTTGAATGCCAAAGTTTCATATATGGCAAGAATAATCCATAACTTGTCTCCAAGTTATTGCTAATTTCCTTTGGCGTGATATCTAGATTTTTCTTTGCAATGTCTTTGATTTCATGAGCTACCCAAGTAGTAGTAGCTTGCTTGTTTCCGGCTCTATTGACCCCGGGACATGAATGAGTTGATTCTAATTTTCTAACTTCAAAGGAGTGCCCATCAGAACACAATGAGGCAGGTATCTCCATGGACAACCTCTGTATACGCAAGTAATAATTATTATGGATTTGTCACTAGCCTTTATCTTGATAGCATAATTATGTAAAATTGCATTAGACATAACTGCTTGCTTGAAACTTTGGGAATCCTTGAATCGCAAACCAACAAATAGAGTATTTGTCTCATTAGTTTGAGTTATAAAGAACTCATCACACAAATCATTTACTATAATATCATTATTTTTTCCTATCTCTGAGCTGAATTGATGTAGTTCAGTGTGAATGTACTATGATTGGACATATCTTCTTCGTTATATTTCACTGCAACTACCACCTCAATTCTATTCCTTTCATAGGAACTTTCAAGTATGTCAACTACATTTGAATTGCTTGAAACCGACATGTAATTCTTCGTTAATGTTTCATTGACATGATAGTGTAAGTCGAATGGTTGAACCCTTAGCCAATGATAAAGTGTTTCAACTCATTCTTTTAGCAACAACATAGTGATTTCATCTCTCCAAAGCTTTAAAGTTTTTTGGCTTCTACCCACATACTTCATTCGAGCCTGACTTTGCACCTCACTCCAATATCCACCGAATTTGAGAACAATGAAGCAAAAATGACTTGAACCCATTTTTGTGTGTGCATATAATTAATAAGTTAGACACAGTGAAAAAGTGAATCAAAATGAGTTAGCCAAAGTAAACAAAAATTTTAGTTTCCTGTTCAATTAAAAGCATATAATCAAAGCAATCATTTGCAAAAGTGATTGATTAGTAGAAGCTGAAGCTGCAAATAATTAAACCAAGGGAACTGGAATGTCAGCCCGAGATTAAGCAACCATATGATTCAACATTCTAATCAAAGCAACCATATGAGTAAGCATTCTAATCAGCGTTGTTTTTTTTTACTATCCCCAATGGAGGATGCTGAAATGGTGGAACAGGAACAAGAAGGTGATGGTCTAACTCAGAAGAACGAAGAAGAGGCGATGGTCTGTCATCGAAATAGGTAAGAGTACCTTCTCTATCGAAGAATAGTGACGGTCGGTCATCGGAGAACAGGAATACGTGGGAAGCAGAACGCTCAGTAGCAGGAACATGCGGGAACATTAACGTGATCGAGATCGCAAGTAGGGGTTTTAACGCAACGTTAACGGAGTGGTATTTGAAATTTTAGAAATGTTATTTGAGTGGTATATTAGTAAATATAACACTTTGAGTGTAAATATGTATTTTGAAATGTTTTAAGTGTTATGTATGAAAAAATCCCTAAATTATATTGATGTGAGTTCAAAAATTATTGAATTTATTTTCAGATTAATATTTATGATATGTTAGAATATTTATGATATTAAAACTAACAAATTTATTATTTTAATGTTATGCGTTCTTAGATATAAGTGTTGTAAGAGATATTAGAACTTTAATATGAAAAATTCTGAAAAAAAAAAATTATGATGACTAATATAGTTGAAATGATTCCACTAATATTTATAATCCGTTAGTAAGTAATGTCATCTCTCGTGATTTAGGAGAATATTGATGCAATATAATAAACATAAATTATATATAATGAATTATATTGTAAAAGTTGGAAGAGTTATGTGACGTCAGAGTTATCTCTAATTGATCGTTTGTTATTTATTTAACTGGTCTCCTATAAGGAAAGGAGATCATAAATAAAAAAGTCCAATGTAAATATTAGTGTTGACATCAATTGTAACCGTTGGTGTTGATAGCTTTCTTAGAGATTGCATGCATTTTTGACAACGACAACTGACAAAGTCAACAAGCTTTGATATAACCAAGCGATATTAGTTGAAAAAAAAAATCAAGCAATATTAGTCTGAGGGTCGTAGTTGGACAACTATAGTTGAAGGGTCGTAGTTGGGAGATGTTGGTTATAGGACTATAGTTTGATAATGTGGTTGGAGTACCATAGTGAGACGAAAGTGATCAGTGGATTGAATTCGGACAATAATGGACAAAGGATTGTTGTTGAACAATGGTGACCAAAGGTTCATAGTTCGGCAATAGTGGTTGAAGGACTGTAGTCAGGAGCTAATGATCCAATTATGATAGTCAAGTGATGGTGGTCAGATGACTGTATTTAGTCAACATGGCCCAATGATGATCGAACAGTGTTCTAGCAAAAGTGATCTGGTATTGGTCTGATTATTCGATAGTGATAGTAAACTAGTGGTGTTCAGGTAGATCTCCAGGATTCTATAAGCCTATGACTTCTCTTAAATTCAAGCTAAGGTATAAATCACTTCTCATGTAAAGAGTTTGGACATATTTATAAATTTTTGGGAGTGACATGCCCTATCAATATAACTAAACTTTAATGCACTATATTTCATTGAGAGAGGCAATGATCTTCCTCATTACATGAACCATATTAAGTCGTGATCAAGACTTTTTAGCTCTTATGGAGAGGCTCCAGTTCTCTTTTCAAAGACATGTTAACAATTCTCTTCGAGAAAATTGGATTTGGAGGTGATCAAGACTTTTAATCACTACGACGAAGCTTTAGTCCTTCCTTGAAATAGGCATTTATTTTTCTCGGAGGTGATAAAGACTTTTTCATTTGTATGATGATGATCATGATATGATCTTCCCTTGAGAGAGGTTTTGACCATCCTTTTTAGGCAGATTAGATTTAGAAAGTATCAAGAATATTAATCTCTGTGATGGGACTCCAATATTCCATTGAAAGAGATGTTGATTATTCTCATTAGGTGAATCAAATTTAGAAACGATCAAGACCTTTTTTTGTACTTCTCAAAATTTATACTCCAACATGAGTGATGTAAGTATTTGTTTCGGCTATTATTCCATTATAATTATTTGAGGCATGTTGCAATCTAGACAAATTATTATTTTTCTCAAAATTGACTTAAAGAGAGAAGAGATTACATGTAAATATTATATTAGGTTTGAGTACTAATTATTTCATGCTTCAATATTGGCTTTAATGCTATTGGAATCATTTGA
>NW_021319987.1:257437-275131 GCF_001605985.2 Dendrobium catenatum | reverse complement strand
CAAAAATTTTGCCTAAAATTGGTGGGGATACGGTTACCATCACAAACAAAAAAAAAATCTTCCTCATTCAATAAACCTGAATTCCGAGAACACTGAATCCATAAAAAATGCATCGAATTTGAGGCAATATTTCCACCTGCCATTGCACTGAATCCATAAAATGTTTAATGGCTGGAATACGCCAGAAGATTGCGGCGTAATCTTTAGAAATTACAGAAATACGCTGACCTATACGGCGCATTCTAAAGAATACGCCATTCAATCACGCGCATTCTAAGAATGCGCCAATTAATTACGCGCATTCTGCCAATATGCCAATTAGTACGGCGTATACGCCGCTTCTTAAATACTTTTCCAATCAAGCTTCTTCTCCTAAATTACAATTGTTACGAGCTCCTTCCGAAAATTTTGCCTTAGGTTTCTCTCATGGATGAACCAATTCAAATGGTGGGTGACATTATCTTTAAAGATTATGCTGACCACAATTCATATAGTATAGAATTTATTAGACTCATATGATATTTATGAAGAACATATGCCCTCCTATACCATCTTTCTCATAAGTTGAACTGTGCTGATGTTATGTATAACCAACTGATAATGCCACAAACCCCACAAGAAAAAAAAAAAACATTTGGTTTGTGAACTAAAAGACATAGATATAGCTAAAGGGACTGCTCATATTTCTTTATTTTTCTCAAAGTTCTAATCACATGAAGCAGTTTCCCTTCAATGAACTGAATTGATCAAGTGTTGCTTACAAGTTTTAGATGACTGTGAAGGAGTTGATGGCTTGGATTCTTAGGAGGATAATGAGAGGGAAAGCTTTGCGAGAAATTCTTTGCGTGTGGAAAAGGAATTAGATTTATGTGTGATTATTATTTCTTTTGTATTTTTCCAACCATATTTTTTATCATCATGTGAAGACCCAATACCGAGTTATACCGAGCAATACCAAACTAGAAAAAACTCGGTATTTTTTTGTATAACTCGGTATTGCTTGGTATAACTCGGTATTGCTCGGTATAGGTCTTCACATAGCGGTATTCCTCGTTATTACCAAATAATACCTAGCAATGCCGAGCAAATACCGAATTTTTTGGCGGGATTTTAGTGCCGACCGGACGTTCCTCTACGTCCGGTCGGAGGACCTAATAATTGTTCCCTGAAAGAATAGTGTTTAAAAGAAAAAAAAAATTGAATTTTACTTTTTGGGCTATAAATTAAAGAGTATGATATTTATTTCTTATTATTTATTATGGAACCCTTAACACATCTCGTGGGATATGAAAATAAATGATGTTAGTTTATATTTTATTGAAGAAATTGAATAGCTCCTTTTTTAAAGTTATCACATATTAGCAATTCTTCGTTACACAACTCTCCTTGCCCTATTGGTTGAGAGCTAAGGCTTCCAACTAAGAGATCTAAGGTTCGAGTCTATGTGTATGCGTCGTGTGTGTGAGTTTGCCTTAAATGACCTAAATGTTCAAAAAAAAAAGCCATTCTCGTTATACAAAATAGCTTTCAATCATAACAATTTTTTAGAAATTACAAAAAAAAGTAATAGCCAAATAGAATAATGTTTGTAGTCAGAAAAATAAATTAATGAAAAAATTGTATCAAATAGATCTTTAATGTGTATAAATTATTCTGTGCGAAGTCCGGACGCAATTTTACGTTCGGAGGCGAATCAAGTGCAGCTAGGTTAGTGATACCAAGTGGCACGGAGCAGTGCTGAGCCGCGATACATAGCAAAGAGGTGATGTGGCGCATTCTGGTTGGTCTCTGGACTGCGTTCGACATTTGCACAAAATAATTTTATTCTTTGTGTATATAATAATGATTTTTTTTTATTTTTTATTAATTTTTCATGGGATCAATAATGCTTTTAATTTAATAATATAGAACAATATCATAATAATATATTTACCACAAGAGAAAGCGTATTTCTATGGAAACTGTTGATGGAACCCTTCAATACGTTTGGGTAGCATTATTTATGGACATCCCTATCATCGTTAATGAAAAAATTGTATCAAATAGAGCTTTAATGTGGAGAAATTATTCTGCGCGAAGGCCGGACGCAGTTTTACTTTCGGAGGCGAATCAGGTGCAGCCACGTCAGTGATATCAGGTGGTACAGAGTAGTACCGAGCTGCGATACATAGCGAAGAGATGATGTGGCGCATTCTGGTTAGTCTTTGAACGGTGTTCGACATCTGCACAGAATAATTTTATTCTTAGTGTGTTTAATAATGATTTTTTTTTATTTTTTTTATTAATTTTTCATGGGAACAATAATGCATTTAATTTAAGAAGAGACAGTACAATATCATAATAATATATTTACCACAAGAGAAAGCGTATTTCTATGGAAACTGTTGATGGAACCTTTCAATACGTTTGGGTAGCATTATTTATGGACATCCCTATCATCGTTTTGGTAGATTGAACGATACGAAATGCTGAAGATTTGGCACATATTATTAACTCCATCTTTGGCTATCTTTGTGGAGTTCTCTCTTCTTTTAATTAATTAATTATTAATATCCTTTGTCTTTGTTACTGATAATGACATAAAATGAGACAAATATATAATATTTTATTTTATTTTCTTAGCTGAAATTTTTGAATATATCGCTCATTAGTCCATTTATTTCAAAGTATTTGAAGAGAATTTTGAATTTTCTTTGCAAAATGGATAAGGCTGCGAAATGATGGTGATATGACTGTGCTATCAAATATTTTTAAAGATAAAACAATTTTTTATTTACAAAATTCAACAAATGGCAGTATCACGTGAAATTTATAAATTTGAAATAATTAAAACGTTTATATGACTATCATAATTTTCTAAGAACAAATATATTAATTTTAATTTATATAAATAAATTATTTAGGGTCAATATATTATATGTAATATAAAAATAATAATTAAGATGTATGATGAAAAATGTAGGAAACATTAAGCCCACACATTTTGTATGGAGCCTACACAAAACAAGTTGGGTGGATCAAATATTGTTTGCCCTTACATTTGAGTTTGGGGCCCACTTAATCTCATGCATATTATATGAGTCAAGAAATTTGTATCATATTTTTATAAATCTTACGTCGCATTGAACACACATAAATAAAATGACTCTCAGAATAATACTGAATATGAGTACTGTGGACGAGTCGAGCTTGAGTCACTCCTAGTTCAAACTTCAACTTGATTAATTAATCGAGCTCGACATTGAGCTTAATTTCATAAGTTTGAGTAGGCTCAAAAGCTGGTTCGTTTATTAGAAAAAAAGTGAATGATTATAGTTCATGTAGTTAATATAATAAAATGATAAAAAATGAGAAATTAGTAAAAAAAAATACTATTTGATCATATGATATAAGAAAGTAAGATATAGATTAATAAGCATTTTTAGTCGTTTAATATTTAAACTCTTGAATTCTAATATATTTTAAGTGCATTTTAGATTAATGTTTTTAAATAAATCGCCTTGTGGGTAACAAGTCGAGTCGTGATTAGCTTAATCTTAGCTCATTAGCACATCAAACTTAACTCACAAGTCATTTATCAAGCTGAGCTCGAACCAGCTAACGAGTTGGCTTGACTCACTTACACCCCTATCTCAAAAAATCTTAGACAACCTAATAATGAGTTAACAATCACAAATTAAAATGAGTCATGCTCGTTATATTATTATTGAAATATTTCAATTCAGAAAATGACAAATTATTAAGAATAAAATATTAATATATTTTTAATGTAATTTACAATAAAGAGCTTAGCTATGCTAATTATCTTTAATTGTTGCTTGAAAGCAAAGATATGAGGATTAGACATAAAGAAGAATATCTTAATCTTCTAATTTCCATTAATGGTCAGATTAGCTAATAAAAAAGCAATTGATAAGCTACAAGATTGGGATTATCAATACATAATTAGATTAATATACTAAACAAAGATAATTAACGGATAACGTAAATCTAAGCTCATGTAAGAAGGAATAATCCCAATTTGAAAAGGTTTCTCATCATTTAAGCATCAACTTATATATTGCTTAAAGTAATGTCTTACCATGATTGTTTTTTTTTTTTTTTTTTTTTTGTTTTTTTTTTTTTTTTTTTTTGAGTGCATTATGTGTAATTAATAATTTGATTATTCTTTTTAAGTTCATTTCAATAATGAACTAAATGAGTGTACTCAAATAATAGATTGCAAATTTAGAATTAATTTAATTTATGTCGGTAAGTGTGACACAACACAAGATTAATAAAGATCTTGGTCAATTAATAAAACATGAGAGTATGATACTATTTAACTCGACATGAATGGATTGTTTAAAGGGTTATTTGGCTATACGTATTATGAGTGTAAAATAAAAGAAATGCAGTTGTTTTGATTTTATTGATGTTTGATCTGATGTAAACTAAATTCAAAGTATCTATGTAAGTGGTTTGAAATAAAATATAATGTCTATATATATATTTAAAATTCATCAAAATTAGGTAAATTTCAAATGCAATGAAAACTCATAGCTTATGGTCTTACCTTCCTCACTTGCAGTCTCCAACCAACAATGGTCACTTGCACAACAAGTATTTTCCTATCAACCACTACCTCTAAAGTTCATCGTCATCATCGTTGATTCATCCACCAATAATCACCACTTGCTTTGCTGCCGCCTTTACTACCACCCACTATCGTTGCTCATTATTGCAACTACCGTTTGCTGTTGTAAACTACTTCTTGTTACTCCTAAACACCACCTGCCGCCCACAACCAACACTCACCACTCCTGACCGTCAGCCATATTATAATACATTTTAAGTGTATCTTTACAAATTCATAGAATATTTTAATATATTTGACTAACAACCAACATAAAAACTCTTAAGAAAGTAAGCTAAACCATTTAAATCACAACACTTGTTACATATGTCTACCACAAGATACAAATTTGAGGGCGCAACTTAGCTTATTAATGATCTTTGGAAGTTGTAAGAAAATTTATGTTAAAAGTGAAAGTAATTAATTACTTTAAATCATAAGTCATTTATTTTCTCCACATTAGATATCTATAATAAATTAATCCATGAATCACTAAGTAAACTTTTTAGCAGAAGCATCAATAAAGAAAATACAGAAGAAATAAAATTAAGAGGTGAAGGTATGATAAATGAAGGAAGCATGACTAACAAATGTGGTAGTCATATAGTATGCTAATTTTGGAGGATTAAAAGTAACAGTAATATTTAGAGTTGACTCAACCATAGGATTTCAAATATATAAAAAAGTTAAACATCAATTGGTTTATGTTAGCGGGAAACATATATTAGCAATTTTTTTGGTGCTACAAGTCAATGGGCATTTGTGAAGAGCAATGACCAATGTTAAGAGTCAAACATTTTCGAATGTCAGGAATTGAATGTTTAAGGAGCAAGAAATGTTGGATGTCGATCAGTTTACCTTAGACATCATATAATATCGATTGGTGGACATTCAATGTTGTGGGTTTATATGCATTGATGAAAAGAACTAAGGGGTGATGGACATCAAAAGTTGGATGTTGATAGGTATATATAATAAAATTTTGATGAACTTAAGGAGGTTGATATCAATAAAAATGTTAGAATTTGAATGTCAAAATATATGGAAAGGTGGATGTTAATGGATATCAAAAGTTGGATATTAGTGAATGTTAGTTAATTATGGATATTAGGAGATTAACTTATGGTTAGATTGAAATTAAAGAAAAAATATGATAAGTATAAGGCGCAGGACATCAACTAACATCAACTATTGGACTTCGATGAATGTCAATAATAACCCAAAAGGGTGAAATAAATTTATTTGAGAAATATGAAAATTTTGAAGTAGAGCACTGTGGTACTATATATATATATATATATATATATATTTCCATGCCTCACCCAATTGCCTCCCTTACTTAGTAGTTTAGCTAGGAATAAATTAAAGGAGGAGAAGAAGAGAAAGAAGAGAGTAAGGTCTTTAGGTTGTATTTGCCTGCCATTTTTGTTACATATTTTATTCAGTTCGTTGTAGGTAACTATTTTCTTACTTATGTTTTCGATGATTTTGTGTTCTACAAATTCATTTTTTTTAAATCTGTCAAAAATACATTATATCATGATTTTATAAGCTTTTATTACAGAACTTTTGATATGTTATAGATTTGATCGTTCCGAACAATCTGCTATAATGTGTGAATATGATCTATTGATTGATATAAGATATATGATATGATAACCTCGAATTTGATGAAAAAAAAAAAAAACATCTCATTTCAAATCATCAAGAAGATTTAAGTTTTATTTGTGACAACTTTCTTATTCCCTTTCATAACAGCTTTATTGAGTAAAAATTTCTTGAAAGCATCGAAAAAGCATTCATCAAAAGCTGTCCTAAAAGCATTCGTCTTAGGCTTCGTTTGAAACAGCTTTCTTCATACTTTCTAAAGAAGCTTTTTAGTATAAAAAATTATAAAATTTTTATATTAAAGAGCTGCTTTAGAAAGCAGTAAGAAAGCCGTCCCAAACAAAGCCTTAGTTATAAGAGAATTTGAATCTATTGAATCAAATAATTGGGGTTTTTAGACTTTCATGTCTAAAGAGGTGTTTCTAATAGAGAGGAGAGCATTCTTTTTTACTCAAGATGGGATATTAGCAAAAATAAAAATTAATCTTAGATTGAGACCTTATTTATATTTGAGTGTATTTAATATATTTTAGTCCTTCATAAAAATAAAATAAAATACCTAATTTTACATGTAATAAATTTCACACAAAAATTAATGAGATGTCTCAAAAGCTTAATAATAATCAATCTTTAATTTAATCATTAATTATATTTTTAAAATATAGGATAGCACATAATATATAATTTAATATTTATATGAGCTCATAATAGAAATTTTCCAACAACAACAACAACAACATCAAGCCTTTATCCCACTACGTGGGGTCGGCTACATGAATCCTTTTTCTCCATTGTGTCCTATTAAAAGCCAAATTCTCGTTTAAATCTAATAAAGAAAGGTCATTCCTAATATTTTCTAACCAAGTCTTTTTAGGTCTACCCCTACCTTTCTTAACACAAGTCAAATCTAATACCTCTACTCTCCTAACTGGGTCGTCGGAAGGCCGCCTTTTTATGTGACCAAACCATCTAAGGCGACTCTGTCTTGGAAATTAGAAATTTTCCAACAATGATTGAAATTATTTTAATTTCAAAATTATAATAATTTTGGAAATTAGAAATTTAATTTTATAATCTAAAATTAATTAGATAGTTGAGATTAGACAACTTTATTCAACCTTTACTCCGTTAAATGAATTCAAATAAATAAATATCAAATAGGAATTATTTTAAGCAAAAAAATATTGTAATTTGGTCTAATTATTAATGCATGTTGGTGGGAAGTGACTATAAAAAATAACGATATTCCATAATTTTCTTAGCCTTTCTGATGCATGAGGATTTTTAATGTTTTTATAATTAAATAAACCCTAACAATATTAGGTTAATTATAATAGTTTAGGAGTCAACGGTGGTTAAGCGATATGTAGTTTTGAAGCTTCGTAGTTTTTTAGCTGGTTTTAGGCATTAAGTATTGGAGAGATTATTACAAGTGGAGTACGAATATAAGATGTGTTCAGATTTGGAAAAATTATTTTGTACGGACCCCTGACGGCGTCCGGATACTAACCAGAACCCACAACGTTATTTTTTGCTCAGTATCGGTGCTCGGTACTGCTGTGTACCGGATGACGTGGCTCATTCTGTTTGGTCTCCGGATCATCTGATGTCCACATAGAACAATTTCTCCAAGATTTGTGAGGGTACACAACACATACATAATAAATATATGGTTTTAAAAAACTGTATATTTACTGTATACCTTCATAAATTCAGACAGTCCGAATTCTGCACATTATCTCTCTAAGTGTTGACATTGTATTGAGATGGATTTTTAACTAACTTGGTTGAAATTGTTCTTGATCAGCCTTTTTTCAAGACTTTTTGAAGTTTCAAATTCAACTAGGAAAATTTTCAAGTTTATTTTGAGTCATTGCAAACCAACTCCGCAAAAGGAAATGCTCCTAGAATACCTTCTTGTCGACTCGGTGGCCCTTCTCGCACTACTTAAAAAATGAAAGCAAAGTATTTAATGATAGCGATTTTAAAACTGCTGTAATTATAAATGATTAACAAAATGCATAAGATGACTTCTAATCATCTGAGGATGTTAAACAAAGATGAATAATTTCATTTTAGTTGTTTGTAATTTTTTATTCATAACTAAGCTTAACTAATTTACTCTAATATAAATATAAGCTTACGAGCTTTTTGGGAGAGGCGTACAATAGAGGATGAGAATATGGAGGCTGATAAGAGGGTGTTCAATATGATTATGAGACCAAAATATTCAGGTAGAGTTCAAATACAAGGATTTTATGTCACTCCAAATCGGTACTTTTCTGAAAGAACTCATAGCACGAGAAACTAGAGAGAACTGCAGTTTGCATTAATTTGAAAAGCTTGCCTTTATTGTTTACATTGTTTGAGATATATAGAGAAGAAGGGAGACAGCTCGTTACACAAGGCAGAGCTTTTGCAGATAAGTAATAATGTAAGGAGATGGTTTAGTGCTTCCTGTGCTTCTGTTGTTCAGTAGTTGATCGATAAGTGCAGATATAGTCTACTGGCTTTTCACCAAATGTGTATAGCTTATCACCGCCCCTCAAACTAAATATCCTGGGATTGGATGGCTAGTTTGGAACAAATTTCATTGAACTGTTTCGGAGATAGAGCCTTGGTCAAAATGTCTAGCGGTTGATCCTGGGAAGAGATACGGTGAATGGTGATCTCCTTTGCACTGATCCAGTCACGGATAAAGTCATAGTCTATTTCGATGTGTTTGGTACGAGCATGAAAAATCGGGCTATTAACTAAGTCAATAGCTGAAATGTTATCACAATGTAGAGGTGTGGCAAGTGGTTGAGGAATGGCGAAATCTGCTAGAAGACGCCGTAGCCAAACTGTATCAGTTGCTGTCGCTGCTAGAGCTCGGTACTCCACTTCCATGGATGATTTTGTGACTGTTGGTTGTTTCTTGACACTCCAGGAGATGAGCGTGTTGCAAAGATAGGAGTAGTGTCCAGTGGTGGACTTACGGTCTGATGGATCAGATGCCTAATAAAAATCTAAGTAGGAGTGGAGAATGAGATCTCCACGAGTGATCGACAAACCAAAGGCTGGCATTCCCTTGATATAGCGTAGGAGACGTTTAATTTTGTGGAAGTGAATGTTGAGAGGTTGATGCATGGCTTGGCAGAGGAGATTTGTAGTAAAAGCTATGTCTAGACCTGTAATGGCGAGGTACTGGAGAGAACCTATTATTTTGCGATATATGAATGGATTGGTGAAGGGTAGATGGCTGTCTGCAGAAGATTTGGACTGAACAGAGATGGGGGTAGGTGCTGGTTTGCAGTTCTCCATACCAGCAAGGCGTAGGATGGAGGCAGCGTACGTGGATTGATGAAGAAAATAGGAGTTGGGCAGTTAGATGACTTGAATGCTTAGGAATAGGGAGATAAGACTAAGATCTTTGAGTTTGAATCGTTGTTGGGAGATTTGAAAGGATGAGTGTGATGTGATTATGGTTATTTCCTGTGATAAGAATATCATCGACATAGAGAAGAAGATATGTTTATGTGGTGGGTGTTCGGTGAATAAAGAGGGACGGATCAGATTTGCTTATTGTGAAGTCATATTTGAGAAGGAATGAGGAGAATGTTTAGAAACATTGACGTGGTGCTTGATGAAGACCGTAGATAGCTTTGTGGAGTTTGCATACATGGTTGGGGTGAAGAGGGTCGATGAAGCCTAAAGATTGTTTCATGTATATTGTTTCCTAAAGAGGGCCATGTAGGAAAGCGTTGGAGACAGCACATTGTCTAATGGACCAATTGTTGTGGAGAGCGATGGTGAGTAGGAGTCTAATGGTGGGCATTTTGGCTACTGGACTAAAGGTTTCGTAGAAGTGGATGCCAAATTGTTAAGTGTATCCTTGGGCTACTAGTCTAGCCTTATAACGATCAATGGTGCCAGTGGGTGTGAGTTTGAGGCGGTAGGTCCATTTGCATCCTATAATGGGCTGTTTGGATGGAGGTGGAGTGAGAGTCCATGTGCCTTGATTTTGCAGCACATAGAATTCAGCTGACATGGCTGTCTGCCAATTGGAGTCTTTGTTAGCTTGGGTAAAGGTGGTAGGGGTGGATGGGGTTGTTTGGGTTGCAGAGAGTGTGAAGATCTATTTTGGTTTTATGTTGCCTGTTTTGAATCTAGTGAGCATGGGATGAGGAGGGTCTGTAGGAGGAAGTGGGTTAGTTGTTGATGTGGATGAATAGTCTGTGGATGCTTGGGAATCGGTGGAGATGGTTGGGGAGGGAATTAATGGAGTGGGTGAGGAGATGTATGTGAGTAGTGGGGAGTTGGCTGAAGGGTGATGTGAAATGCTTGGTGGGAGGATTGAGGTGGGAGTGAGTAGTAAAGGGGAAGGTGGTGTGTTAGTAGTGGTGGATGTGAGTTTGGGTTGATTGATAGAGTAGGGGAATTGATCCTCATGGAAGATTACATGGCGAGATATAATGATTTTATTGGTGGATGGGTTGTAGCAACGGTAAGCATTTTAGGAATTGGAGTATTCAAGAAATATGCATGGAGTGGAGCGTGGGGAAAATTTGTTGGGGGCTAGAGGTTTGAGCTAGGGGAAGCAGAGGCAGCCGAAGACCTTGAGCTGATTGATTGTATGCGGGTTGTTTGTTGGTTAAGTGTTGGTAAGGGGATTTGAGGGAGTTATTTTTGGAAGGGAGGAGATTAATGAGGAAAATGGAAATGAGTATATCATCAGTCCAAAATGTTAGAGGAAGTCTGGCTTCATGCAAAAGAGCTCGGGTTGTCTCCAGAACATCCTGTGTTTGCGTTCGGAGACTCCATTTTGTTCTGGGGTGAGGGGCATGTGAGTTGGTGGATGATACTTTTTAATGCGAGAAGTGTTTTGAACTGAGCTGAAGTATACTCGCCTCTATTGTCTGATCTAAAGTATTGAATGGTAGTGTTATATTGATTTTCGACCATTATGAGGAAATGAATAATTTTATGGTAGGTTTCGGATTTGTTATTCATTAGATAGAGCTAGGAAAATTCTGAGTAATCGTCAATGAAAATGACATAATACTTGAAGCCATTGTGAGATAAAATGGGAGAAGGTCCCCATACGTCACTATGTATTAGAGATAAAGGTTTAGATACAAACTTTGTTGGAGATTTGAATGGTAGCTTATGGCTCTTGGCCACATTACAAGACACAACAAAATTTAGTAGAGGGAGAAGGTAAACTAAGTGACTGCACAACTGCAGTTGTTACAAAATTGTGTGAGTGTCCTAAGAGAGAATACCATAGCTTGTTGAAGGTGAGTTGTGTGGTGAGAACGGTGGGCACTGAAAATTTATTGGAGTTGGTGATTGGGTAGAGGCCATGAGAGCTTGGTCCTTGAAGGAGAACTTCACGAGTTTTCAGGTCCTTAATGTGATAGCCATTCAGATCAAAGTGAATGGAGCATTGGTTATCAGTGTGAGTTTATGAATATATAATAAATTACGGGAAATGGAGGGGACATGAATAATTTGTTTGAGGTAGAGCTTACGGTGAGAGGTAGGTGTCGGTAGGAGTCCATCTCTTGTGCTGTGTATCGGAAGGGATGAGCCATCTCCAATGGATATTGCGTCTGAGCCAAAGTAAGGTTTCGGCTGTTTGAGATTTCCTGTGTCTGCTGTAATGTGTGCTGTTGCTCCTGAATCTAGATACCAATCTGGAGATGCGAGGGATGTGGAGGAGTAGAGAACTCTTCTAGGTGCTGTTGTTTGAGGAGCGTAATTTAGATCTGACCAATGCCAGCAATGCAGTGTTGTATGTCCTGATTTGCCATAGATTTGGCAGCTTACGCGTTGATATCCTTACGATCATCCGCGCCCGCGAGTTACTGTGATTGGGAGGCGAGTTGACGGTGGAGCGTCGCCAGTGGTGCGAGTGCGTCGACGTGATGATGGGGCACGACCTCTGATTGCTATGAAAGCCACTGACTGTGAGTCTGATGGAGAGAGCTTAATATGTTCGGTCATCAGATTAATTTCTTCACTGCAAAGCAGTGAGTATAGCTCGTCCAGACTAATAGGATCTGATCTGGTTCTTATTGCATTTTTGAAGGATTGATATGCAATCGGTAGACCGTTTAGTATGTAGAAGATGATATCTTCTTGATAGATGGTGGAACCTACTGCTGAGATGTTGTCCACGATTGTTTTGATATGGCTTAGGTACTGAGACATGGAGAGGTCCTTCATTGAGACGTTGTACAACTCATTGAGACCGCGAGGCTTCTAACGCTTTGATACCATGAAAGAACTGATCATAGCACATGAGAATCTAGAGATAACTACAATTTGCATTAATTTGAAAAGCTTGCCTTTACTGTTTACATTGTTTGAGATATATAGAGAAGAAGGGAGACAGCCCGTTACACAGGGCAGAGCTTTTGAAGATAAGTAATAATGTAAGGAGATGGTTTAGTGTTTCCTGTGCTTTTGTTGTGTAGTAGTTGATGGATAAGTGCATGTATAGTCTGTTGGCTTTTCACCAAATGTGGATAGCTTATCATTTTCCTCATAGTACCATTGAAGTCGATAATGGCAGTGGAAGCAATTTTAGCCCATTTGCAAGTACACGCATTGGAAGACAAACAAATACCATGAAATTCCAACTTCAATATTTGAGTAGAAGATCCTTAACGTTATCTAAAGGATTTAACAAATTCAATCAATAGTAAAGCTTCGATTGGGATAGCTTTTAATCACTTTTTTTCCCTGCTTTTAAAAACTTTTAGCGCTAGAAAACTGCTGCATAAAGCAGCAAAAAAATTATCTCAAATGAAACCGAAGGTAGTAGGCCAACAACAAAGATAAAAATTCTTTCTAAACTTTGATTTTTTTCACCCACACTCTCATATATAGCACATTGTTTGTGCCCTAAAAATAAGCCAAGCATCAACTACAATGACACATTGCACAAAACTGGTAGCACAAATCAACTTTTTATATTTAAAATTCATTTAATTTGGAAAAGATATCTACCTGCCAATGATAGAAAAGCCAGACAACAAGAAGAGAAATTTTGTGGGGGAATGGCCACCCAAAAGTTTTGAAAAGCTAAAAGCAGAGCCAGGACTTTCTCATATTGGCCTAAACATGTCTAAGAACAAGACCTCATTGATTAGTAATCACAAGCAAGCAATTCCCAAACATTTGTTCATAAAAAAACATTGGCATGGAAAAAAGAATATGATCAATTGGAAATGCTGCACTAATTTCAAGTAATAAATCTTTAAAAAATATCCTGAAAAGTATAGAAATAAAGATCAACACCAAAGGTGTTTCCAAATTTTATGTAACACCCACAAATTGAAAAGATTAATGCTCACACTAATCTACTGATATAAATGTTTAATATTTGGCCTTTTTTACTATAAAGAGATCATACTTCCAAATAAAAATCGGGAGTTAAGACTTCATTTGGAACGGCTTTTTTACTGCTTCCTAAAGCAGCTTTTAGGCTTCGTTTGGGACGGATTTTTTATTGCTTTCTAAAACGGAGTTTTAGTTAAAAAATAAAAAAAAAAATTGTACTAAAACTCTGTTTTAGAAAGCAATAAAAAAGCCGTCCCAATGGAAGCTTTAAATTTGTACTAAAAAGCTGCTTTAGGAAGTAGTAAGAAAACCCTCCCAAACGAAGCCTTAGGCTTCGTTTGGGACAGCTTTCTTATTGCTTCTTAAAGTAGCTTTCTAGTACAAAAATTTTAATTTTTTTACAAAGAAGCTGCTTTAAGAAGCAATAAAAAAGCCGTCCCAAACGAAGCCTAAGTGTCATCTATAATTTTAGTTTAGTTAATGTATTTTTTCAAATAAACCAATTGAGCTTCATTTTTTTTTCTTACTAATCAAAATTTTATCATAATAAATTAAAAAATCATAGAATTTATTTTAAGATTAATATAATATCAGATAAAAGATCGAGTTCTTTACTATGAAAATTAGAAAAAAATTGACTAAAAAATAGAATCAGATATCAGTAGATAAATGATATTTTAATCACTTATATTAAGTAAAAAATATTCGATTGTATTAATATTAAAGTAATTATTCAATTCTTTCAGAATTTGAAGACTAAATTTTATAATTCGTAAATTTTTTATCATCTTATATTTATCTTTTTAAAATAAAAAAAATTAAATATATTTATTTCACGAATGCAAAAAAATTGAGAGCATATTTAAAAATTTTCATTTATGCTCCCATTTAAAAAAAATTTCTGACTGCGTCACTGCCTACAATCCATCCGCAACATAACATGCTACATAAATCCAGCATGGCTTGACAAATACGCTACAATTATAGAAAGGAAATATGACTACATCAACAAACTCTAACTGCTAGGTTGTTTGGTTTCATCACCAAGCTATATATTCTTGTCACCCCTTAAAGAAAAATGAGACATTTTGAATATAATTTTGCAACATTCATTATTTTAATGTAATAATGCAATTTCCAACCACCAAATGTGTAAAATTCTCAAACTAATAACAAACAATAATTAATCAATGATTGCATGAAGATAGTGAAGATGGTTTAACTAACAAAGTCTAAAGTTGTAAATAATGATTTGATTTCAAATCAATTCAAACTTGACAACGAATCAAACACATAAGTCTATTTAGGGATTAATTATTTTATGCAGACACAGGATGATGTCTGGAGATCAGCCAGAATGCGTCATGTCACCCCTTGGCTCGGTATTGCTCTGTACCTTTGACATTGCGCATTCTGATTGGTCTCCGGATGACATTTTGCTTCCGGCCTCAACACAGAATAATTTCTTCTATTTATGGGCTATTTGGTTGGTTGAAAAAAAAATGCAGCATAAAAGGAATGCACTATAAAAAAGAATGCATTGTATTTGAAATACTTTAGAGTTATTTGGATGAGTGTAAAATAAATACAAGTGATTTTTTTTTTTTGGCTTAAAGTAACATGAATAAAATCTTAAGTCTGAAGATGGTGATAGTCTGGACTAAACGGTGTCAGGTAATCGCTAGCGGTGGTAGGTGGCAGGTGGTCCATGATGGCGACTGCAACAAGCAATTAACGACAATGTCAATGAATTTAAGCTGACGACACATTAAATTCAAGTTTTAGCTCAAAATTATCTCGAAAATGCGACCAAACCAAAAATTTGGCTCAATTTTTTAATTGATTTAGCTCTTTTGAAGCTCAATTTGAACTCAATTGATCAAGTCAAATATTTGAATTAAAATCCCTGCAGCCATAACCTAAAGTCTTTGGAATGAACTAACTGATCAGAGCTGTCCAACAAATAAATAATTGTTATGAGTACTTTTGTTGAATACATTGCATTAGTGGTCTCTCTTTTTTCCCTTCACGCAATCAAAGAATTCATGACTCCTGTGATAAATTGTTGGCTTGCTTCTTTTGCAACCACCATGACATAGGGACAGCTATCTTCTCCTCCATCATTTATTAATCAATTAGGTAATTGCATGGATTGAAACATTTATTTATTTATTTATTTATTATTATTTTTTAATTTTGTTATGATGCTTTATTTTACTGTTGAAAATAAATTTATATAGTTTTATTAATTTAGATTGATAAGCAGCTTGTTGGAAAAGGTCATAATGTGTTCAACTCTATGTTTTTTATATATATTAATGATAGATAGTTTATTCCAATTCATTATGATTATGTAGTTTTCTTTATATCCTCTAAAATTTTAATATTTTTGATGGAGCTTTAGGGTGAGATTTAATGTTTTGTATTTTAGATAATAATTATAATTTAGGTTTTATTTGGGTGCTATTTATAAAACTTTTTTTTAGTACAATAATTCAAGAAATTTTTGTATTGGAAAGAAGTTTTTGAAAGCAGCAAAGAAGCTGTCCCAAATGAAGTCTTAGGGTTCGTTTGGGACGGCTCTCTTGCTGCTTTTTAAAATGATTTTCTTAGTAAAAAAATTTAACTTTTGTATTAGAAAGCTGTTTTAAGCAGCAGTAAGAAAGATGTCCTAAACGAAGCCTTAATAAGTTTGGATACCGCTTTCTTGTTGTTCTTAAAAAAATTTTCATGATGAAAAACTGTTTTTTACCACTAGAGTATCTAAGTTGCTTTCCTCACTCAACTTCATAATTAATTTTAGAACAAACTACAGTCATCACAAACTAAGCTTAAGGATAACCAAAGCTTTGATCATCCCCGTCTTTTTATGCAATACCTTATATAAAGTCATCTCCAAACTTCTTTCTAATAGAATTAAAGATTCATTTATGATAGTTTTCTTACTACTTTCATAACTAAGGCTTCATTTGAGACGGCTTTTTTATTGATTTCTAAAACGGAGTTTTAATACAAAAATAAAAAAATTTGTACTAAAACTCTGTTTTAGAAAGCAGTAAAAAAGTCGTCCCAAACGAAGCTTAAAAGTTATCCAAGACATAATATAATGTTTCATTTGAGACAGCTTTTTTATTGCTTTATAAAACAACTTTTTAATATAAAAAATTTCAGTTCAAGAAAATTTTATACTAGAAAACTGCTTTAAGGAATAATAAGAAAGCTGTCCTGAATGAACGATTTTCTTATTACTTCTTAAAGCATCAGTAAGAAAACTGTCCCAAACGAAACCTAACTTTGATATTATCAAAGCTTATACATCTTGCTCAAGCTACTTTTAAAAGCGTGCATCAAACAAATGAAGAGAAAAAAAAAACCAAAAAAAAAAAAAAAAAAAAAAAAAAAAAAAAAAAAAAAAAAAAAAAAAAAAAAAAAAGCGGGCATCAAAAGCTGCATAACTGACACCACTCACAATTGGACAAAAGATTTTATTCAATTTATGCACGAAATTTTATCCCAACTGTTGGGTTCTGAGAGCCAGACCCTTATTCATTCATGTGAATGCCAACCAAATACTAAATATATTAATATACTCAAAACTATTACCAATATTTTATTTTCAATTTTTTTTTTATTAAATTCATAATTTGCTACCTATTTTTTCTCAAATATTATTATTAAATTTTTCTTATAGGTATGAAAATTGTTGCGGCCAAGAATATTCGCGACGATAGAGAAATTTTGTTTAGCTTTTTAGCATTGTACGAAGATCCATCACGCAAGCAGAAAGAGAGAGATCAAGACACCCGATCTTTTTTACGTGGAAAACCCGAAGAGGGAAAAACCACGGGGCATCGCCCAGGTGAAAAGATTCCACCAAACTTGAGTGAATTACAAGGGTCGACCCGTCCCTCGATTTAGAGGTGGTCAGATTACAGTAATTTGAAGAGTCAGTCAAAGGATCGATGACGGTCAGACGAAAATACGACAGCTTTCGTGCAGAAGTTTGGCTGACAATGAACGAGCCAACGAAGGTCTGGAGGGGAACAGTAGCTAGGCGGTGGTCCGGTGGTGGCCGAGCTGAAGTCCAATGGCGGTCTTCGGCCGGGCGGTGGTTCGGCGATGGTCAGCGACTGGACGGACAT
>NW_021319987.1:228561-257337 GCF_001605985.2 Dendrobium catenatum | reverse complement strand
ACGATCGTAGAGAGTTTTTCAACTGTTTAAGTGCCTTAATAGTGCCGGAATTTAGAGATCTTGGGCTCGTTGGATTCGCCTCACCAAGACGCTCGATTTGACTATAAGCATGCCATATTTGGATATAATTTCATTATCCAAATAATGTTTTAATCCTTTCAAATGTGGTCCGGGCCCCCGATTAAGACCCATTGGGGCTTGAGTTGGACCAATTTTTGTGTTGTCTGCTTCGCTCTTTGAGATGCTCAATTTGACTATAATTTTGCTGAAATTGGAATTCAAATGATCCCAAATTTAATTTTGAAAGTTTCCAACTTGAATATGCCTCAAGATTCGTTCTTGATCAAGGTAATTTTTGAGGACGTATCAAAAATATTATTTATTTTATTTTCCTGAATATTTATGTTATTTCATTTTTTATATAATTTTTAGAGTAACATAACTAAAAAAATAAAAATATTTACCTTGGTTTCATGTTGATAATAAAAGAAAGATGAAAGTTGTTTTTCTTCTTTCATTTTTTGGAAAAAATATATTTTATTTTATCTTACTTATATAGTTATGTGACATTGGACAAATCTTCATATAAATCATCTCACGTCAATAAAAAAGATTCTCTGCTTCTTATAAATTAAATTATTAAAAAAAAATTATTATATGTTAGAAAATTGATGGAATAAAATAATTTAAAGTTTTATTTTATTAAAAAAATAAATCTATTAAATTTGAACTAAAAATTAAATTATTTTAAGATTTAAAAAATGACATTTAAAATTTACTCTATAAATTCCAGTTACTTAGAAAAAGAGAAATCTAATTAAATAAACTCTAAATAAATCTCAAATAACATTTGCCTTACCTTTTGGTTTAATTTGCAAAAAATTAATTACACTTAAGGCAAATATGCAATATATTAATATAAAAATTTCTTTTAATGTCACATTTATAAATATGTTATTTTGAGGTACCTATATGAATATTGCTTTTAAGAACCTAGGTGGCTTGATATGTTCCACGTCAGATTCGGAGAGTGGGTCCCATTAACAGAGGTCAATCCAACTCAGCCTCCTCCACCTCTTCTTATATAAGTTCACCACGACATGGCTTGCTAAATGCAGTCTCTCTCTATCTCAAGCTTCTCTCTCTATCTCAAGCTTCTCTCTCTAGATTAAGCCTCTGTATCTCTCTCTAGTAGTTGGCGCCTCTCGGCAGCCTTCCTCGTTTACTATCACCACTATCTCCGTAAAAAAAATTGCTCTTTTTTCCCGCGGGAAGAGGGAACAAAACGACGATAATAAAAGAAAGGAGCAGAGAAAAAGAAAGAGGGGGAAGTGGTGAGACCAAAAACAACGAAATAGAGACAAGTTAATACATTGAAACACAGAACTAAGTTCTTCTCTTCTTCTCTCTCTGAGCGCCACAGATATCCTGAGCAAGGAAAAAGCTCTTCTTTGAAGTCATGGGCTTGAAACCTCTAATGGCGCTTGCGCTCGCTCTTCTGCTTCCGCCGTGGCGGCTCACTCCGGCGATAGCCTCTGTTTCTTATGACCGCAAGGCGGTGATCATTAATGGGCAGAGGAAGATTCTCATATCTGGCTCTATTCATTATCCGAGGAGCACTCCGGAGGTGAGAAGGACGTTTCCATGGGAAAAGTTGTTCTTTTTTGGCTTCTATTTTTGGGCATTCCTGTTTCTTTTGATTTTGTTTTCTGATAGTTCTAATCTTGTTGTTTGGTTTCTTTGGTTGGGCTTCAGATGTGGCCGGATCTTATCCAGAAGGCGAAAGATGGGGGATTAGATGTGATTCAGACATATGTGTTCTGGAACGGCCATGAACCTTCTCCTGGTCAGGTATTGATTTCAAAAAATAAATTAAAAAAAAAAAAAACAAAAAAAGTAGTTTCCTGTTTGAGGGAGTTCTAACGACATGCATTCAAGTTGGATAACTGTTTTTTTTTTTTTAATTTATTTTCCTGAACTTTTTTCTGTTGATTTATTACAGTACTACTTTGGGGGGAGGTATGATCTGGTTCAGTTTATCAAGCTAGTGAAGCAGGCCGGTCTGTATGTTCATCTCCGCATTGGTCCTTACGTTTGTGCTGAATGGAATTTTGGGTATGAATTTTTTTCTTTTGCTGTTAGAAGTTCTTGCTTATAAAATTTGAGCTTTGCAGTTTCTCTAATTCCTTTTCACTGCCCGTTGATTTTCTTCTCAGGGGATTTCCAATTTGGCTAAAATATGTTCCTGGTATCAGCTTCAGAACAGACAATGGGCCCTTCAAGGTTCTATTTCTTCCAATGTTTGTTTTGATTACGAGATTGATATCATTGCCTTCTTTATCTCGTTCTCAAGCTCATAATTGAAAGATTTAATCTTTATCTTGAAACAGGCGGCCATGCAAAAATTTACAGAGAAGATTGTAAATATGATGAAAGCCGAAAGTTTATATGAATGGCAAGGGGGTCCTATCATCCTCTCCCAGGTAATCAAATTTCATTCCAGTTAGGCTTCCTTCTTATGTGCGTCTGATGTTTCTTCTTAAATTGCTTAGATTGAGAATGAGCTTGGGCCATTGGAATATGATATTGGAGCCCCTGTAAAAGCTTATGGAAACTGGGCAGCTAGCATGGCTGTTGGCCTTAAGACTGGCGTTCCATGGGTCATGTGCAAGCAAGATGATGCTCCTGATCCTGTTGTATGTTTGTTTTTCCTTCTATTTCTTCACATCCATTGCTTTTATCCACAGCCCTTTTCTATAAACTTTTCCTCATCCTAAATCTTAAAGGATAGGTCCCATTACATGAGAAATTATTAAGTGGGGAAAGGGAGTCCACACTTGTAGACAATCAACCAGGACATCACACATAGTTTTATATACAACTATGTACGACGTTCTGAATGATTGTCTGCATGTTTCCGCACGCTTTTATCTATAACTAATCAATTCTCCCGTCACATATGGCTAATAAATTTATTTTATTAATTTTTTTTTAAAACTTAGGGTTATTTAGTTGCAAGATTTAACTATGATTTATGCTAAATATCGTGTTTTTTTCATTCTTAAATCATGTTTTCTTTATGTTTTAAGCTAATTTTGGATTTAGTATATCGGGTTAGAATAGTTTTAAATACGCCTGTTCTCTTCTCCTTTATTAAAATATTGAATTTAAAAAATATCTTTATCAGTATTTAACACGTCAAATAGTTTTCAGGATTTAACACATTTAGAATTTACGTAATGTGAATTCACAAGATCTACTAAACCTTGCTTGTATCCAAACAACCCCTTGTAGTGTCAGTCTTAATCACTTGAAATTGGCCACTGAACCAATAAAATTATTATTGCTGATACTTGTTTGTTATTTTGTCATTGTCAATCAACGTGAAAAAAGTGAAGGAGAATGATATCATCATGACTATTCATCTCTATATTTTATTGCTCGTCCATTTAAGAAAGTTTGGAAACTTCCTTTAGGAATCTTCATTTGAGCTTTGTATTTTTACTTTCCTTAACAGATTAACACATGCAATGGTTTCTACTGCGACTACTTCTCTCCAAACAAGCCTTACAAACCTACCATGTGGACAGAGGCTTGGACTGGGTGGTATGTATTCTTGGCTTCATTAGACTAAGGTTTCGTTTGGGACAATTTTCTTCCTGCTTCTTAAAGCTATTTTCCAATACAAAAATTAAAATTTTTATATATACTAGAAATCCGCTTTAAGAAGCGGTAAGAAAGCCATCCCAAACAAAGCCTAAGTGATTTAGAGAATAGTATTATTGACTCATTATGAAGAAAAATGCGTGGACTAAGGGTGATATGGATAGAACTTGTTTTAAATAATTTACATATAATAGATTTGACAGCACAAATAGTTGAGATAAAACTAATGATGATGATGATGGTTCTATGAAGTAATTAACACTTCATATTGGTTGAGTTAATAGATCCATTAAAAGGGTTTATCGTACTAAGTAATAGTTAACTTTTACTCTCTTCTTAAATTAAAGTTTTCTCATTCTATTTCAGGTTTACAGGGTATGGTGGTCCAGTTCCTCATCGACCTGCTGAAGATATGGCTTTTGCTGTTGCAAAGTTTATTCAGAAAGGTGGATCCTTCATTAACTACTACATGGTAGGAATTAACTTAGTTTGAATGAACGTATAAGGTTAATTAGCTTACTTGTGTTGCAATTGTATCACCGTTGATCGATCTCTTGGTTGATTATTTTTGAAATTTGCTTCCTTTTTAGTATCATGGAGGAACAAATTTTGGCCGGACCGCCGGCGGCCCGTTCATTGCAACCAGCTATGATTATGATGCCCCAATTGATGAATATGGTAAATATTACTTTTTCTTTTATGATTTTGTGAATGGAGATATTTGGGTTGATATCCTCCTCCATGGCTAAGTTATAATATTAACTTGGCTATTCTCTGAACTAGGTCTACTAAGGGAGCCAAAATGGGGCCATTTAAGAGATCTGCATAGAGCAATTAAGCTGTGTGAACCAGCTCTAGTTTCTAGTGATCCTGTAGTTTCATCACTGGGGAATTCTCAGGAGGTAATCTCTGAACATAGTTATGCTTTGTCAAATGAGAAAATTTTGTATTTAACTCATTGAATATTTTGCTTTCTAGTCCCATGTATTCAGAACAAATTCAGGAGCTTGTGCTGCTTTCCTGGCAAACTATGACTCAGGATCTTATGCCACAGTAACTTTCAATGGATTGCACTATAATCTTCCTCCTTGGTCCATCAGCATCCTTCCTGATTGCAAAACCACAGTTTTCAATACTGCAAGGGTATGTCAAATGAGTTATGCACTTTCTATTTGTTACAGTTCTTTTCTCCTGAGATTTTTTTTCTTTTCTTCTTAAATCAAGTGAGTATTGCATACTTTTCATGTCATTTTGATTGTTAAGTTGATAATGTTCATGGAACCCAATTCCTTAGGATTATACCTAATTTTCTCCACAAAATGCAGGTAGGAGCTCAGACTTCATTGGTGAAGATGAGTTGGGTGGGAAGCTTTTCATGGCAGTCTTACAACGAAGAGACCAATTCCCTTGATGATAGTTCCTTTTCAAAAAATGGTTTGTACGAGCAAATTAGTCTAACATGGGATAAATCTGACTATCTCTGGTACACGACATAGTAAGTTTTCAAACTCATTATAGCCATAATAATCTAAAATTTCATATTTTGGATCTTAACCCAACGAATGCTTGTTTTTCAGTGTCGACATTGGCCAAGATGAACAATTCCTGAAGACAGGAAACTACCCAGTCCTCACAGCTCTCTCCGCTGGCCATGCAATGCATGTTTTCATTAATGGGCAATATGCAGGTAGATGGTTTTGCTTACTGAGAATCTGAAATTTAAGAGAGCCTATGGTGCAATTGTTTTCTGTAATCATTATAGTTTTCTTTTTCACTTATGGTTGCAGGGAATGCCTATGGCGGTGTTGATTCTCCAAAGCTAACTTACAGAGGAAATTTGAAAATGTGGGCTGGAAGCAACAAGATCTCTATACTAAGTGTGGCTGTTGGCCTGCCAGTATGTTTTGTTTCACAAGAATTTCTTTCAGATCAAATTCAAATATTGCGCAAAGTTAAAGCTTCCGTTTTGATAAACTGTTGTGCTTTCAGAATGTGGGAGATCATTTTGAGACTTGGAATGCTGGAGTTCTTGGTCCAGTGACCTTAAGTGGTCTTAACGAGGGAAATAGAGACCTGTCTCATCAGCAATGGACTTACCAAGTTAGTTATCTTTGCTTTCCTCCTATTCATACTCAGAATTATAAAAAAATGAAAATCAGAACAAAATTAAACTATCTGATTACTGTGATTCAATGCAGATTGGCATGAAAGGTGAACACCTAAGTCTTCATTCACTTGATGGAAGTTCCTCAGTTGAATGGGGAGATGTTTATCCAAAGCAACCTTTGACATGGTTCAAGGTGAGTGCTGAATTTCCTTTATTGTGATGAAAAGCTCTTTGAAGTTCCAATTTTCAGATTTGCTGTTAAATTTGTATGATTAAGGCTTCGTTTGGGATGACTTTCTTACTGCTGTTTAAAGCAATTTTTTAGTACAAAAATTTTGCTTTAAGAAGCAGTAAGAAAGTCGTTCCAAACAAAGCCTAAATGTATATTTCTCACATTTTTTTCTTGTTTCTTTACAGACTTTCTTCAATGCTCCTGGTGGAAATGAACCTTTGGCTCTAGATATGAGTAGCATGGGAAAAGGTCAGATTTGGATAAATGGTGAAAGCATTGGCCGTTACTGGCCTGCATATATAGCTTCAGGTTCATGTGGTGGTTGCGATTACCGCGGTACATATGATGAGAAGAAGTGCCAAAGTAATTGTGGAGAGTCCTCCCAAAGATGGTAAGCAAGCTCATTACAAGTCCTGACTTAGAAAAGCCATGAGTTTAAAGCTTCGTTTGGGACAGCTTTCTTACTACTTCATAAAGCAGTTTTCTAGTAAAAAATTGAAAATTGCTCTTTTTCCATCATCTTCATGAACTTGAAATACAATGATGATGCAAAATGTGCAGGTATCATGTCCCGCGCTCGTTTTTGAAACAAACTGGTAATCTTTTGGTGGTGTTTGAGGAATGGGGTGGAGACCCAACTAAGATTTCTTTTGTCCAGCGAACAGTAGGGAGTGTCTGTGCTGATGTTGCAGAATGGCAAGCAACAGAACATAATTGGCGTACTAAAAAATATGGAAGGCCAAAAGCGCATCTCTCTTGTCCTGCTGGGCACAAGATGACCAACATAAAATTTGCTAGCTTTGGAACTCCAAGAGGGGGGTGTGGAAGCTACTCAGAAGGAGTCTGCCATGCTCACAAATCTTACGATGCTTTTCAGAAGGTAAATTCTTCCTTCTACAACTTCAAGCTTTTCTATTTCACACAAAAACAAATTTTATATAGTTATTCTGATTTTTTCAAGAATTTAACTCAGGATGGTCTGTTACAGAATTGCATTGGCCAGCAAACTTGCGCTGTAGTTGCTGATCCTGAAGTGTTTGGTGGAGATCCATGCCCTGGAACCATGAAAAGGCTAGCAGTTGAAGCCATCTGTGAATAATAGCTACCGATGAAATTCCAGATACTATATTAACATTTCATATAAAAATTTTTAATACTCCATCTTGAAAGGAAGAGGGAAGAGTCTTCTTTGAGGCTGCAGCTTTTCATAGTAAGCTGGTGAAGTTGCAGAAACTGCAACAGGCCGATTGATGGGGTTGAACATACAGTTAAATAGAAAGAATTTATATTGTAAATAGACTGCCTGCTTCTTACGAGGCATATTGTTGTTGATTATTTAAGATTGGAGGTATTTGGAGGAGTGTAGATGTGACTCTGCATTTATATTGAGTCCTAATGCACCATTAAATTTGCAAACTTTGGGAAAGCCCTTAGTTTGCTGATAATTGTTTAGATGTGATAATGAGTTATGAGTTGCTGTAGTCTGTCATAAAGCATATATAAGAGATATATACATTGTTTTCAGTTTTAAGTTTCTTTGATATTAAACATGTTATTTGCTTTCTTCTAAAATTATTAATCCTTGCATAATTTTGGATAACACCCAATTCCATGGCTCCAAAAATCACCCTTCTTGCATGTTGGAATATTCATGATGGTAGAGGAGATTATTATCTTAATATTGAAAGAAAATCTCATACTCAGGTAAGTTAAAAGTAGTTCATAGAAGTCATGGGATTTTCTTATGTGAAAAATTCAAAAAGAAAAAAAAAATGGGGACTATTTTGTTGAAATGATTTCACTAGCATAAATAATGTCCTTCATCATAATAGGAGCTGGTATTAACACAGTATGACAGTCATGAATTGTGAAAAATAGCTTTCATGGTGGAAGTATGAACCTTAAGATGTATGAGTTCTTATTAAGTAATTATTGGTGGCTATCTTTCTGATGGTACGGGCACACGCGAGCTTGGTGGGCATGATGTGTTTTGCTATTATTATATTGGTGATATATATATATATATATATGAATATGAATATGCTTATGCTTTGTTTGAAATTAAAATTGCCTACTAGCAACGCTAGTATACGTGTCGATCAAGTAATAAAGTAATTGAGTGAGTGTTAATCCCATGAGGAATAATTTTTTTTTAAATAAAAACTTTATTAAAATCATAAAAAGAGTACAATAAGCATAGGAGCAAAATGAAAAAAAAGCAACAAAAAATACGAGGGAGTTACAACCCAACAGGCTCAGTAATTGGTCGAGGCTTCTAACTACACCTAGCCAGGCACAGACCATCCAATTTATTGAAGAGAGCAGTAAAACACGAAGCATCCAACCCAACCGAGCAAGAAACCACCACCAAAGGTTGCCACGAGCCATGGCACGGAGTAGTGAGCCCCAGCCACATCATTGCCCAGCAAACCAAACAACCAACAATAAATTTAAATCGAAGCTCGAGTGAACCGGCAACAAGCAAAAATCAACCAATGTAAAAACCAATCACCATCCAGAAGCAGCAAAGACAACCGAGAACAACAGCACCAACCCACAAACTATTTCCTCCCATGTTTACCCCTCCCATGAGAGGAAACAAAAACAACAGGACGATCATTCGGAAAGGGAAAAACAACCCCAGGTTCATCATCCTCACTAGCTTCCAAAGATGAATCAGATGAGCAATGAAGCCAATTAAGTTGCATCCTAACATCCTCCCCCAAAATGGCACCTACTTGAGCAACCAATGCCTTAGGTGATACTAAATTAATAGGGACCTCAACCAAATGACCAATTAAGGATGACCAATTAAGGATGACGTAACTAGAGAAAAAACAGTATGAACAACAGCAGATCCCTCACTCACCACACCCGAAGGTGTAACCAATCTATCCCAACTCAAATTAACCGAAGAGCAAGGCAGACGAGACCTAGGGGAAGGCACATTAGGGATGCTTGACTCACCAGAATCCTTTACATCCACACAAGGCACCACATTACTATTTAAAAAGCAAGGTGCAGACACAGCATTCACCACAGAAAAAACAGGACAAGAATTAACAACACAACGCAAAAGACCACTAGCACTAGCACAACCCCGAGGGACCTGAATAGAAGGTAAGACCCCAGTCACAATATCCTCAGAAACCTTCACAGTAGACCTAGCAGCACCAACCTCTTCAACAGAAATGACATTGCTCAATGAATTAACAAGCAACGGGTGAGGAGAAGTCGACACTGGAAACCCTAGCTCATTAACAGAAGGCAAGACATTAACATCATCCTCAAGAATACCAACGTCACAACCCAAACCTTGCACCTCAGGTAGCGTCATAGAGGGGACAACAACATTTTCAACAAAGTGGGGACTAAATTGGAGCTCGAATTAAGAGTAGCATTAAGGAGAACAGCCGAGCCAGGACGGCATTTACCCGGAACATGACCAATACACTTACAAGACACACAAAAGGGGGTAAAATCATCTAACACAACCTCCTGCACATACCCTAAATTTTCAGAGCCTAACTAGACTTGATTAGGATAGGATTGAGTTATATCAAGTTCCACTAAGACACAGACAATAGAAGGCCGTGAACCTATAGAAGTTGCTTCATCAATTTTCAACGGTTTGCCAAAAATAGCACCAAGGCCGTGAAGAACACGAGGAGTGTACAAATGGGGTGAAGATGAGGAAAAGAAATCAAAATTGGTATAACAGGCGACTCAACACCAACGTCCAAGCAAGGCGACCACTTTGTTAATTTCATATAGCAGTTGAAAACAAGAAAATATCTATGGCAAAAGACCCTACAATAGTCTAGGTCATTTGCTAATTTGATTAGAATGTGAGAAGGATCCAGCAAGGTAACAAAGACTTCGTCATTCAGCTTGAAGTTGAAAAAAATTTCCGAATGGTGTCTAGAGAAGGCCTCTTAAAAGGAAAAAATTAAACTAAAGAAAATTGAAAAGGTAAAGCCAAAGCCTTGATTTCCTGGTTGGAAATCTAAAGCGAGGGAAAGTCACGGAATATAGAAGACTTTAAATCCATAAATAAAGAAGACGAAGAAGAACAAGCGAGCGTATCTAAAATCGAACAGGAATGAGAAACACCCCCCCCCCCCCCCCCCCCCCCCCCCCCCCCCCCTCCCCAACGCCCCCCCCCCCCCTCTCAAACTTATTCGAATCCATACCAGTAACGCCGAAGAGAAAATAATTAAAACAATTGAGCAAAAACCAAAATAATTAGATACAAAGAGGAGTAAACTTCCCTGGAATCCAGGAGAACAACCGGCAATGAAGCCCCAGCGGGGCGGGGAGAGCCCCGACAGAACCCAGCGAAAGAACCCTAGCAGAAGGGAGAGCCTCGACACAATGAAAATTAATGAGTGAATAATCCAACGAGGAATAATTCTGCTAGGTTGCAATCAAATTAGTGCTATTTAATACAGATGCACAATTTATCCTACTAAACAAAAATGAAGTGTTTTGAGTTTTTGCCACTTTCAGGGAATGCAAATAAATGAGGTGATACCAATATATGAAATACATTTTGGACAAATGTATGTAAACGTCAATATTTTTCTAATAAGGTAAAACTTCCCAAGGATAGTACAATTGACTTTTCCACACTCCCTCCAATGTTAAGTTTTCTTAAATAAGACATACTAAGATCTCCAATAAAAATTTTTGGGGTCTATTTTGTTGAAATGATTTCATTAGCATGAGTCATTATAAAGAATGCCCTTCATCATAATAGGAGCTGGTATTAATACATTATGACAATTATGAATTGTGAAAAATAGCTTTCATGGTGGAAATATGAACCTTAAGATATATGAGTTATTATTAGGTAATTGTGGGTGGCTATCTTTGTGATGGTGAGGGCATACATGAGCTTCATGGGCATGATGTGTTTTGCTATTATTATACTGGTGAACAATATAAATATTAATATGAATATGCTTAGGTTTTTCTTGATATTAAAATTGTTGTCGGCTAGCTACGTAAGTATATATATCGATTAAGTAATAAAATAATTGAGCTGATGTCAATCCCACGAGGAAGTGTTTTGCTAGGTTGCAATCAAATTAGTACTATTTACTAGAATGCACAGTTTATCCTTCTAAACAAAAATGAAGTTTTTTGAGTATTTTCTACTTGCAAAGAATGCAAATAGATGAGGTGATACAAATATATGAAATATGTTTTGGACTAATGCATGTAAACGACAATGTTTTCCTAGTAAGGAAAAACTTCACCAGGATAGTACAATTGCCTTTTCCATGCTTCTTCCTCCTCCATTGTTAAGATTTCTTACACAAGACAGACTAATATCTCCAATAAAATATTTGCATTTCCTTAACCTTCCTTAGATTTTACTCTAAGGAGGCACTAAAGAACTACATTGAATATTATAAAATTCTATTGAATGTGTCAAAACTCTCTAATAAAAGAACTAAAAAATTATTTATAACAAGGGTGGAAACGACCTCAGGCATTGTGGAGCTCGAAGTGGTGGCATTGTGGTATTATCAAATGAGCTAACACCTTGGTACTATTAGGTTTGCTCCACTATGGCACTACATTGATTCGACATGTTTGTTGGCTGAATCAGTGTGTTTGTTGGCTAAAACAACATGGCTCTGTCTTTCATCATCTGCTCCACCACGGTGTTGGAAAAGTTGAGCGTTGTGGTGCTTGAATGTGCAATTTGTCACCGCAGGGTTATGATGATCGGTGCTCTGACATTCAAATTCATGAGGCTCAGGTGCTGTAGTGCAAATTCCTAACATTAAGATGCTATGAAGCACTGCGGAGTTGACCTTGGCTCCATCGAGGCTTGATTTTCCTTAAATTCCATAGCGCTCAGTGCTAAAAGTTTGAATTTGGTGTTGAGGTGTTGTAGATGATGACACTATGGTGCTGAAACTATGAGCGCTACAACGCTCGTTGAACACTTGTGAAATTTTGCCTTTTCCTAAGCATTTATGCACAAACACAACTAAAATAATGCATTTTTACTCAATTAAAGACAGCAAATAACCCACAATATACACTTAACGAAATCTTCCCTGCTTAAGCTCTTGTCTATTCTCAAACAAAAGTGTAATAATCTATTAATTAGCTTAATAGCCGAAATAAAAAGTGATAATTCAAAATTACTGAAATGTAAGATAATACATCACAATTTAGAAGTAATTCAGAATGATCAAAGTAGTAATGCTAATTTAAAAAATCATAAATAATTATCCTAAATAATCATCCTTATTATTGCTTGAATTGAACTTATCCACTATCAGTGTATGTGTAAGATTGACTTTTAACTTTAGAAATGAATAATATATCATTTATAGATTGCTTGTGCTTGTAGTTAAATTGAAAGTTCATTAGGACATTGTCATATGTATTTGTTCACTTACCTTGTTCTATTTGATTTAAAGTCTTAATATGCTTTTTGACTTGAGCTTCAACATATATCATTTTTTGGATGTACTCATCTTTTTGTTTCTTTTCAACTTTTTCTTTTATTTTTGTCACATTTTCATACTTGGAGTACATATTAATGGTTTTGAATATCCTTTTTTTATCACTCAAGCAACCCTAATTTATTTTATATAAGGATTTAGTAAAATTACTAACTTCATATTTAAGTTTACTATGATTTTTATAATTTAAACTATGATTTTCATAATTTAAGTAAACTATGACCCAGCGGTTTAGCCACCGCTAATACTGGCAGTTTTGAAGGCCGGACAGCCGATAAGCTGCCGGTGATTAACCGGCGGTCACCGGCGCTACGACCGTCGGAAATTACCGGCTGTCTAGGCCGCTAGAACACCGCCGGTACTTATAACCGTTAGAAATAGGCCGCCGGAAATGGAATCCTACACAGTTTATTCTGGCGGTTTTGGAATTGCCGGAAAGCCACCAATTATGTTAAACACCGCCGAAAAGCTATCATTAACTGCCGGTAATGCCTGAATTTCCTGTAGTGTACACTTCTTTTACCTAAATTCAATTATTCATTCTTAAATGCAGTATTCAGTGCAATCGTGTATAACTTCTAATGTTCAAGTTAAGTTAATAACTTAAATGATCCTCCATAGTTAATTACCAAAATGTCCACATTATAAATTATTATGCTATGTTCATTCAAATTATAATCTAAGATTTAATTATTATCTTAAATTTATAGAAATTTTAATTACTATTATATTTTGGCAAAATAAATAATCAAAGTGCAAGCGTTATGTATTGGATAATTTTTAACAGCTAAGCATATACATGAATTTAAATTAAATGTAAATAAGATAGCAAAATAATGTAGACACAAGTAAACCAACATAACTAAACATAAAAAAAGATAACTTGTTTTTTCATTGAAAGATAAAATGATCATGGGCAATGTAATACAAACTATATATAAAAAAAAAATTATAACTAGTGCTGCAAGTACTATCCTTCCAATCCTTATCCATTCAAGACTTGTAGTGTATGATCTCATTATAATAACAAATGGCCCTCCTAGCCACAACACAACATCACAATCACAAAATGACAATAACAACATCACAGGGATTCCCTTCAAGCAAAAGAATAAAAAAAGAAATAAAATAAAAACAAGCTACAAACAAAAGTAATAACAATCCAAACTCTCTCTCTCTCTCTCATGTGCCTGCCAACAACAACTATACAAAGAAAACAAAAGAAAAATGAGTCCCATCACACTGAATCATTATTCTCGTCCTACTCCTCATAATTAGGTCGGATCCAAACAAAAGGCTGGTATTCTGGAGTGGTAGAGAAATGCAGTTGATGTGAATTCTCCAAAGAGGGACTCTTCCTGAATATCTACACTGATGCATCATTCAATTCGACTATATAGGGTTAATACTTTTCCTATATGCCTAAGTAATGAGCTTTCCATTCCCTAATATTCTCACAAAACTCAGTCACACCATTCATCAGCTCCCTTAGCTTCGCTACCTACTTAACTAGAGCTTTAAGAGTCCTAGAACCCCTACTATTGTTGTTGCTATGCCTACCTGTCAAAGGAGGCTCACTAGGGCCACCCTCATTTACACCTAGTCTTTTAAAGCTCTCAATTTTTCTTTTTGTGAGGGCTAAAATGGGGAAAATCTATTCTTCATTAGGATCTTCCCTCATACAGTCATTAACACACAAAGCCTAAGTTAAAGAAGGATTCTTCAAGCCCACTGAAGTAGTGCCTCTAATAAAGTAATTTAAAGAAGAGTGAATAAGCTTTCCCACATTAATAGTGTAACTAACCTGAATAGCATAATTAAGTACAACATGATATCTAGTTACGTCGTTAATATTTTTATTTGGTAATAAACAAGCATAAATAAAATAATGCTAAGCTTTTAATAGTTGGATTAAGCAAGATGCAGGAAAATTAATAATTTTGTCCTCCCTCTTCTTCAACACAGACCCACTACGAGGCTCATACAAAACTCTCAGAATTCATCAGAATCGTAGGCTCCAAAAAAAGGAGTGAACACATCAAACTCAAAATTCTAAGCTTGTAAAGATGATTAATAATCATAGAATCAAATGGTACCCACTTACCTCTCGCATAGTACAAATTGTCCATAACCTCCTTTCCATTAACAAAGAGTTCCATCACTATATTAACCATCACAATACATGGCTCCTCACACAATTGCTCCCTCCTGGTTTACTATCATATGTATTACCTACCAACCTGGGTTTTGAAAGCCTCTCTCAGGGATCAACTGTTTATTCACACTATCGCCCCATAACTTTGCTTAGCCTCAGTAGAGATGAATATACTCTTATCAAAAGAAGATGAAGCATGTTTCTTATTGCCAAACATTTTTTGGGTCATTGCTCACAAAGCACAAAAAATAAGAAAAATATAAAAATTAGATATACATGGAAGTATAAATGCAATGAGAATAATCTAAAACATGCACATCCTATTTAATAAAAACATAAGCGCTGCAACACTCAAGAGATCAATAGTGCAATGCTTTAAACTTAAGAAATAATAAAGGGTCAAATAGAAATTCTGAAATGGTATATAACACATGGCGCTGGGGTGCATGCTTTTAAAAAATAATGCATCAACTTTTTGACTGGAGAAACGTAGTGGCGCTTGACATGCATAAGCACTACGGTGCTAATATAGACCACCACCGCGGTGCTTTAACTAACTTAATAATGATTCTGATCTGACATTGCAGCACTCAATAAAGCAGCATAATGACAAAGTTATGATAGTATGAAATATTGAATAAACTACAATCATTACTATAGAAATAATGAATTGAATGTTGCAGTGCTTGATAGTACAACACTGAGGTGATCGATAAGGCATAATGGCGCTATGACATTCAAAGCAACATTTATATGACAATAACATCCTAAAAAAATTCCTTAAACTTCAGCGCTGCAATCTTATTTTTGAATGCTGTTAGGCTTAATGAGTAAACGATGTAACGCTTCAAATCCTAACATTGAGGTGCTAGTTCAAATTTTAGTACAAAAAGTATTTCTCAGAAACTGTTCATAACTTAGTCAAAATCAACATTAATTATTTTTTTTCACAAACAACATACACATAATATAAATTATAAAAAGCATAAAAAATAAAGAAATAAAATTGTGTTTCCTCCCAAATAGTGTTAAATTTATAGTCTCCAGTCAAACTTTACTATAAATGTCATTTTGGTTGTAATGAATCACCACCACTTCTCATGTAGTCTTCACTATACTCATTTCCTTTCTCCTTCGGATTAATTTCAGCATTACTGGGCAAAGTTCCATAAGGTCTACTATTAAAAGAGATTGAATGTTGTCCTAATTGATTTTCAAGTTTGTATTTGAAGCACCCTTGCTTTGCAACTAGGTTCTTAATTGAATCACATCCTCTTCCAAGGTATTTTTCTATCATTGAACGATTATTTTGGTTAAAATCTAGAGGATATGAAGGTATAAAATTTACTATAAGTTACTGAGGATTTTTTTAATTTTCTCTTTATTTAATAATGACCTATATTCCATTAATTGTTATCACCAACATTATTATTTAACCAACTAAAATTAGGGGGGTTTCTCGAACGTAGATTGTATGTATTGAAATAGAGATTATTTTATGTTCAAATAAAATTCATTTTCTTATTCCCTAGTGTATTACTATCATCAATAAAACTCAAATCATTCTCTTCTAATTACATAGATGATAATGATCCTGAACTAACTCTAATAATATTTAATTTCTTAGATATTGAGGCTGCTTGAGCAGTCAAAATGGAAAAAGCATCTAATTTATAAATACCATCTACTCTCTTAATATTCACTTTATCAAATGGACATAAAAAACTATTTACAACCATTTTCTTAATTAATTCATAAGCTTCGCCAAATGACTAAAACAAAAAAGATCCTCTAGCTACTGCATCTATAATGGACATAAGGAATCATACCACTCCATTATAAAAAGACTAAATAATAAACCAATCAAGTAAAATAAAGTGAGATCATTTTCTAAGCATTTCCTTAAATCTCTATCAGCTTTCATAAATTGACTCTCCTTCAAACTGGACAAAAGATGTGATATCATTTCTAAGCTTTACAGTTTTAAAGGTGGGAAATACTTAGCTAAAAAATTATATGCCAACTCATTCTAAGTTATTATAGAGCCTGGGGGCAATGAATTCAACAACATCTTAGTTTTACCGCTTAGAGAAAATGAGAACAATCAAAGTCTAATAACATAATCGCTAATACCATTATATATACTTAAATCTTAGAAATATTTTTAAAAAGATAGCTAAGTATAGGTTGGGATCCTCAACAGGAGTTCCCCCAAACTGAGAATTTTGAACCATCTAAATTATAGCAGGTTTTAATTTATAGTTATTAGCCTGGATAGTAGGAATATTGATACATTGATGGATTCCTACCACTACAGGATTGTCATACACTCTATGGTCTATGGTAGTCCTAATCTTATACTAGTTTAGATATCTCTAAAATATATATTTTTTTAAAATTTTTGTAAGGGTGATTTATATCTCAGAATCAAATAATAATGGCTTTTTCTAGATCTACTAAGCATGCAACAAGGATGCATTAAAAGGTTAAGAGTAAAAATCAAACAAACAACAAATTTTTTTCTCTTTTTCAAAAATTTTAATAACTATAAGATAAAAATATAGAATACAAGTAGGTCTAAATATGAACTAATTTTAATAATATAATTTAAAATTGTAATACACATATTACTTCCCTAGAAATGGTGCCAAAAACTTAATGGTGAGGGAACACGTTAGCTTGGTGGGTATGATGTGTCTTGCTATTGTTATACTAATTAATAGTATAAATATGAATATAAATATACTTAAGTTTTCTTTTATATTAAAATTACACACTATATACAAAAGTATAGTTATCAATTAAGTAATAAAGTAATTGAGTGAGTGTTGATCCCATGAGAAAGTGTTTTGTTAGGATACAATCAAATTAGTACTATTTACTATAGACACAATTTATTATATTAAACAAGAATGAAGTGTTTTGATTTTCTATAACTTATCGAGAATGGAAATATATGAGGTGATACTAATATATAAAATATTTTTTGGACTAATGCATGTAAATGATAATGTTTTTCTAATAAGACTTTCAACGGTAAATATGGATTAAAGCATATGTATCGATCTTTGTGGAGCTTGTACGGTGAAACAAAAAATTCAAGACCTTTCTATAATTTTAATATCTCCATAGAACCTAAATGGTTAAACATCCTATGTCGATGTGTACCAACATTATTTTCTAATATTGTTATTTATTCCAATATTCCTCCGCCGAGATAATATACCACACTAAATATTAACTACATGCATGACAATTATATGCTTTAAATGAATAACTAAAAAATATTGAAAACATACATAAATTTTATTCAAAGCACTAGAGACTATATTAGTACTTGCATTATATTTACATCATTAGTCCAAAATTCAAAAATTAATTAGACATAGATAAATTTAAAAATAAACTCATTTTCATTTCAAACCCATAGAAGAAAAGATATAGGAGAGACAATAATGAAAAACTTCACCAGTATAGTATACTTCTCCACAATTTTTCCTCCTACAATGTTAATATTTCTTACATAAGATAGGATAAAATCTCTAATGAAAGTATCTTGCACTTCATTAGCCTCCTCTCTATTAAATGAACTGAAAAATTATTTATAACATGTATAAAAAAGGCCGCAATTACTGTGACGTTCGAAGTGGTGGCGTTGTGATGTTATCCAATAAACTAGTGCCTTGGTGCTACTAGGTTTGCTCCGCTGTGGTGTTGTGCTGATTAAACATGTTTGTATGATGAACTTGTGCGTTTGTATTAGCTCAGCTTCATCTTTCATCAACAATTCTACAACGGTGTTGGAAAAGTTGACTGCTATGGCGCTTGAATATGCAATCCGGTGCTATGACGTTGTGATGATCAGAGCTGCTGAGTTCAAAATTTAGAGACTCAAGTGCTGCGGCGTAGATTTTTGATACTACGACTCTATGAAGCACTACAGTGTTGACTTTGGCTTCGCTAGGGTGCCAATTTTCCTTAAATTCTAGAGTGGCTAGCATTGTAATGTCTAAATTAGGCGCTGAGGTGTTATAAATGACGATGCTATGATGCTGAATCTGTGGGCACTAAGGCGCTCATTCAACACTTATAAACTTTTTTCCTTTTCCTGAGCATTTTCACACATACACAACTAAAATAATATATTTTTACTGAATTTAAAGGCAATAAATAGTGCACAACTTACACTTAACACTTAGTCACAGTTTTTCTAGGATATAAGACGTGCAAATTAAGAAGATGAGCATTATTTTTTCATGATTAATGGACATTAGACATTGGCAAACAACAGAAGATAATTGATTAAGAATGTGGGATGCCATGCATTGCTCAGTGATCTGTTTGACCATTCTCCTTATAGGTGTGAAGATTTATGACCAGGAAAATAAGCATCAAATGTTATAAGCTAATATACATCAAGCATTGGCAAGCTTTGGATGACATTCTATTAAGAATGCTATATGTTTGGTGATAGTTTTTAGTGCCACAACCTAACCAAGTATGACTCATAGACAGATATATCTTATTATGTTGAATTGGGATAGACCAATCACAAGATCAAAATTTTGGGGCCTTTAAGATTTCCTTCATTTAAAATTTAAAATAGAGAATTGAGCTTCTAATTACTTCTTGTAAGCAAAAATAAATTCATCTATAAATTTTTTATTCTTTTCATTCATCATAAAAATGTATATATAAAAAAATCTAAGCACTACAGTGTCTTGCTACAGATTGAAATAAAATAATTAAAACTAGCCCTGATTGTATAAAAATTTAAAAACACCTATACATACTCAAACATATAAAAAATTGGGACTACAACTACTCATTGAGCTCTTTCCCCTTTCCCTAACCTGAAGCATAATACAAAATAAGTGTAATCCAATATACTTCGATAAGCCACACATACTTATCTAAATTTTTAACAATTTACTTAGTATACATTTAGCTGAAAGTAAAAATAATTCATAAAAAATTTATGGTATCGAGCATAATATTAATTGAAAATAACTAACATAAAGTAAATTGTGCATTAAAAGTAAATAAATAAGAACTACATATATTATATAAAAAAAATAATAGATTTCACTCAGGCCCTTAAACCTCCCATAAGAAACATGTCCTTATGACTCCAAGTGCTAGCATATCAAGAAACAAGCCTTTATATCTCTCAATGCTTAGCACATATCAAATATTCAAAAATTCTTGCCCTTATAACTCTCTATGCATTTAGCTTCAAAACTTCCACCATACATCAGATCTTCCCATAATCACATATTTCAAGCAGATAAACATATATATCATTGCATTGTAGTAAAATAAATGTAAATAAACCAATTTAAAAAATGCATAAATTACTTTATTGGTAGGCAACAAATTCAGTTATTGAGCAAAATTTTGAAATGTCATCACATTACTATGGATTATTCAGAATGCTATTTTGAAGCATTAATTATACTACAGTCTTATTTTTTGGAAACAGAATAATTTTTAATTACTAAACTTTTTAATACTATTTTGAAGACTAAAAAGATATCAGATGAGTGGAGAATGAGTATGTTAATTCCTATTTTTAAGAATAAAGGTGATGCACAAGATTGTGCAAATTATAGAGGTATTAAGTTAATGTGTCATACTTTAAAATTATGGGAGTGGGTTATGGAGCATAGGTTGCGGCATGATACTAATGTTTCTCAAAATCAATTTGGATTCATGCAGGGTAGGTCGACTATGGAAGCCATACATTTATTAAGAGATTTGATGGAGAAATATAGAGAAAATAAGGAGGATCTGCATATGATATTTATTGATTTAGAAAAAACATATGATAAAGTTCCAAAAGAAGTGCTATGGAGAGTTCTTGAAAAGAAAGGAGTCAATAATGCTTATATTCAAATCATTAAAGATATGTATGCAGGAGCTATTACTTGTGTTCAAACACAAGATGGATTGACTAAGTATTTCCATATTTCGGTTGGGTTACATCAAGGATCAGCCTTAAGCCCATATCTTTTTGCTTTAGTCATGGATGTTCTCACTAGACATTTGAAAGAGGATGTACCTTAGTGTATGCTTTTTGCTGATGATACTCTTCTTGTTGATAAGACGAGATGAGGATGCTCAGGTGGATGAGTGGCTTTACCCTTAGAGATAGGATATGAAATGAGCATATACGTGAAAAGGTTGGAGTAGCTCCAGTAGAAGATACGATTTGAGAGAGTCGCCTTAGATGGTTTGGTCACATAAAACGACGGCCTTCCGATGACCCGCTTAGGAGAGTAGAGGTATTAGATTTGATTTATGTTAAGAAAAGGTAGGGGTAGACCTAAAAAAACTTGGTTAGAAAATATTAGGAATGACCTTTCTTTATTAGATTTAAACGAGAATTTGACTTTTAATATGACACAATGGAGAAAAAAGATTCATGTAGCCGACCCCACATAGTGGGATAAAGGCTTGATGTTGTTGTTGTAGAATAATTTTTTAATTTGCTAAAAACAACACATTTTTTAATTTGCCCAGAAAAAACTTTTCCAAAAAATATCTAAATTTCCAAAATGACTAGCTCTACGTCATGCATAAAGTTTTGTGATGAAAGTTTTGTATCATCATTTTTGTAATACGAATTTATATATTAAAAAAATCTCATTTTTTTTATTTTTAAAAACTAAGATAGAATTAATGCAACATACCTCGATTCAAACAATTTTTTGAACTTGGCTAACAACAAAAATAGACCAAAGGTGTGCAAAATAAACTTTCTCTCACTGGAACCTCTCTACTTCTTTTATCTAGCCATTTGAAGGGGGAGGGGGGGATGGGGTTATAAATTTTTGATAAAATGAATGAAAATAGATTTTGATATTTTTGTATAAAAATTTGACCTAATGTCACACTGCTCGACCCAACATAGCCTCAATGCCCATCACTAGAGAGCACAACACTACAAAACCTGCCCCCATCACCATAACATTAATTTATTTTCCAAAATTTTGTTGGAGAGCACAATATCACAGTGATGTCAACTTAGCATCGCAAAACTTCCAATAGAAAAAAATTTATATTTTCCATTCATGCATATAGACCCCAAGGACTCACTTCACAATAGATTCGAACACTCTCATGTATATAGAACACTCATAGACACATATAGAAGACATAAATGCAAAAGTTTCACTTCATTTCTCTTACCAGACCTAGTTAGAATAGGTGCAACTACCTGTCCCCACTTATAGTATTACAATTAGTTTATATTTTTTCATTCTTCTTATAAGAGGGGATTTTAATGAGCTAAAAGGTGAATGCTAGATGTTGGTGGAAAATAGAAATTATATGTTGATAAGTATTTGATGATGTTCAATTAGGGCCATATGGTGACAATCGATTATATACTTGATCATTCTCCTTTCAAGAAACAAAACTAGAGACCAAGAAGAATAGTGTTTGATGTCGATGGCTACTAAATGTTGTACATTAAGAGGCATCAAATGATGGTTAATTGGCGAAATTTGGAAATAGTTTGTGGTATGCTTGGTTGGTTTTTTTATATAAGAGGCGACTAATGACTAGAAAATCATGCATTAGACGTTAATGATTGATATACATCAAACCTTGGAATGAATTAGACAATGATAAACTAGAACATCAAACATTAGGTGATGTTTAATTATATTCTGATCAATTGGTATTCTTGTAGAAGGGAGACTATCCGTTAGGAAAATGGGCATTAAAAATTAATGGTTGTCAAATATTAGACATTAACAACTTTGAATGATGGTTGATTGGGGATGTTGGACATCGAGTGATTATTGGTGGTTTGCTTAATTAAACTCCTTGTAGGAAGGTAGATCAACAACTAGGAAGGCTAATTTTAGACATTGATGGTGAATATACTATAATCATTGATATTCATCAATTAATAATTAATGAGGAACATCGAGGGTTGGGTCATCAAACTTGAACCTTCTCCTTATGGGAGAAGAGTTTCAACAATGGTGAAGATTTATGTTAAATGTTAGTAATCGACTAACTTCAAGTGATGGTGTCAGTGTTGGTCGACAATGGTTGTCAATCGACTATGGGTGTCGGCATTGTTTAGCAACCTATATTGGGTATTGATGGTTAGTGCTGCTCTAGATTTCTCCAGTTATTAGAATATTCACAACAAAGGTCCTCTCTAGTATCCCGCTAAATATGTAGAAGCATACATATTTATAGATTTCTCTAATGGCATTTTGATCATTTCAGTCAAAAACTAGATACTATAATATATAGTCGAATTTGACCCCTTAATCATTTAATGTTCCTTGAACATTCTAATGCCTTTTTGATATCAAAATCACGTGATCATGTGTCCGTTAAATTCATTCCATCATAACACTAATTTCAATTATAGGCATAGAAAATTTGCAGAATTATTCAAGATGCCCTTAAGAAGTTTGCAACTATACTTTATAGTGATTGATTTAGGACTATTAGGATTCTTATGAAAGCACTGTTGATATTATTGGACTCATCTTCTTAAGACACTCATTTCAATAACACATTTTTTAAAAATAAAGCTCATATGATCTCAATGTTAATTATAAAGTGTCTGGTTCGAATACATGCATGTTTAAGATCATAAAATTGTATCATGATCAATTATTGGTCATATATATTTTTTGGTGATATGTCAATTGCTTTATATTTTGGCCTTCAAAATTTGTAGGTCTTAAAAAAATTCATGTCAAAAATAGTGTTGCCAAATGAAAATAGAATGTAAAAAAAAAAAGAAAAAAAAAGATGTGACTACTACCTGAATGTCACATGAATATTCTTTCACGGCCATGAACCAAGTAATTCTCTTGATCATAACTTCACTCTTCAATGAAGTTGGTGTGCCATTCAAGGTAAAAATACTAAAATAGTTGAAAAAAAACTCTTTAAAATTATCCAAAAATATTTTAAGAGGCTTCATTGGGTCAAAAAGTTCCAAAATCGATTCTAGAATGTCAAAAAAGGATATTGAAAAATGTCAAAACAAGCATGTTCAAGCAAAAAAAAAGGGCACTGACAAGCATGAGCAAACTGGCTATAGCCAAATGTGGCACCACTGGTGTTGACACAACAAAAGGGTTTTTTCCTTTTGAACTTTTTTTAAATAATTTTCTTTTTTTTTTTAATTTTCAAAAAGAAAAGCTTTTATGTTCTAGGCTTCTAGTCATAATGTTTTTGAAAAATCACCAAAAAATTTAAATATTTTTCTCTCCTCCAAATCCTATAAAATTCTTTTTGAAACACTTAGGAATGAGCATAAATTTTCTCCTCATGCTTCAAATTTTCTTTAAAAAGAGGTCAAAACTAGGTTACATGTAAGATAATTATAAGCAACAACTAAGGTTTACAATCCATATTGCAAGGGCTAGATCTTCCTCTAAAAGAAGGGTATATTTTTCTCACAAGACAAATAATATCTAAATAGAGTTTTTTTTAAGTTTATAATCCCTATGAAAAGGCTGTGATCTTCCTCTAAAAGGAGCTTGAATACCATTACTTAAACAAATTAGATATGAGGAGAGGCATCCAAGGTTTATAATTTCATTGACAAGGCTCTGATCTTTCTTTAAAAGCCAAGTTAATTTTTCGTATTCAATATTTAAGTTTTGAGGTGAAGCATTTGAGGTTCATAATTCATATGATGGGGATCCAATCCTTCTTTGAAAATAGGATTAATTTTTCTTATTAGATGAATTAGATTTGAGAAGGGATTGATGTGAGGGCTTGTCACAAGCGATAGTATGCAAACGCAACATTGTAGATTATTTGTAGATAACCTTTTTTTTTTTTCCAATTTTGCATCAAAATTTGTAGATTATTTCTTCCTTTTTATCATTTTTTCACAAACGTTTATCTTTCTAAGATCTTTCATAAGCATATCCTCTCCCAAAAATATTAATCATAAAATTTTATTATTTTGATATTTTAAAAAATTTTTATTTTAGATTTTGTAATATAAAAATTATGTTATTTCTATATTCAATAAATTTATACAATCATATTAGTGGTCAACACTTTATGAAATATCTTTTTCATATTTTTATATCATGAGCTATCCCTGCGAGTTTTTATATATCAAAGTATTGTCATTTATCAGATAAAATATTCAAAAACAGTGACTTTGTTAAATATGTCCCTTTCTTGATCATAGATTTTGAAACCTTTTTTTGTCTACTTGTATGCTCATTATAACTTGCTAGAATTTTTTTGGAGCATTGAAAATTCTCAAGTGAATATTAGTTAGCAACTCTTACACTACATTATCACAATAGATAAATCATTTGAGAAAGTGAGTTTTCTAATGTTCTTTATGGAACCTAAAAGAAAACTCATTAATTTATGTGTTCCATTTGTGTTTTGATTAAAAAAATATATTTAAGAATATATAGTTTTGAAAAATATTTAATTATCTTTGGGAATATTAAATTTTGAATTTTAATTATGTAATGGAACTTCCATAGTTACTTTAGATTGATTATGAAAATCAGTAGAATGACTCTCCCTCACACTTGAGAAATTCCTTGAGGTGAAGGAAGAGCAAACCATGAAAACGGTAGAAATCTATAAAAAAAATTTTTATGCTTTATTTAATAAATTTGGTTTTATATTCTATTAAATAAATAAATAAACTAATGAAAATAGGCATGATAGTGATGGATAGCATTATTTTACTCTTCGTCGCCAATATATTTAGGACGCAACTTATAAAATATTATGATTTTCAAACATATAAACATTTTGCTTATTGAAATGATGACAGGGCAAGGAAGAAGACAATCCATCCTTCTTTGAAGATGAATACTTTATCAAATAATACCAAACTTCAAAAGAGATAATGTGTTTCTCTAATTTTAGGATGCCTCGCATGTTTTAAAGAAAGATTTTATAGGATGTCAATCGAATAATAACAATAATGGTAATAATCTACGGCCCTCAAGATATTGTATAATAGATATTAACATCTTCTAGGACATTCCCTCCATTGGAGAATAAACTCTTAAGATGTCTTTGAGACTATATAAAATCTCAAGGCTTTGTTGTAGTAAAAAAATTCTATGTTGGAGTTAGATCCATGAGGTAATAGTGAAATGATATTGTCCCTAGACAAAATAAAGTGGATTTGATTTATCAATTGATGAGTGTGATAGTCTATGCTCTCTTTTATAGCATTATGATAGTAGACCTTTATAGATAATCTTTAACCAAAATCTCATTCAACATCATTGATTTCCAAGGTTTCAAATACAAATATCCTCTTTGTTATTTGTGTAGAAATAAAGATATTGTACCTTCTATGTCTTATGTATTTAGAGATTTTTAGATGAGTAAGGATTATAACCTTCTAATACTTAATTGTGTATTTTTGTCTTATTAGATGAATGGAGATCTTATTTCTTACTTTCTCTCATGAAAAAAATTTATTTAGGACCCTATCCAATTTTAGATACCTTTTGAGACTGTTATTTATGTGCCTTCTAATGATTTTGAGAGGAGACCATATTATCACTTGCTCTAATTAGAAATTCTCATTAGGGACCATGTATAACATTTGATGGATGTCCAAAATATTCTTAAGTCATGATATTCTTAATTAGATGAAATTATAACTCCGATTAGATAGTCTTAACTTGGATAGTTGTGTTATTTATTTCACAACTTTTTTTAGAGTTTTCTTATACTTTCAAGGACTGCAATTCATATATCATCTTCAAATCTACTAGGGTGAATTATCTATCTAGGTACCTATATTTTTTCTTGGTTTGAGATAATGAGATTCTTCTAAACAACACAATTTAAGATTACTGACAAAGTATCTCAAGATCAAGCTATGTTGACTATCTTCAATTAAGTAGTGTTGATCTTGATGACTTGAGAATATAAATCTATGAAATATATATCATTTCATTTTACATTTTTCTATATTTCTTACATATATGCATCTCTTTTGAGCATATCCATTCCTATTGATGTTAATTTGTCAATCATCACCACATAGAGTTTTTATATGAAAAAGTTGTCAACAGAGTATTTAAGATGATGACAACTACCATATTAGATTGATGATTTTTGAATTAGTCTACTCATTTATGTTCACCTAATCAAAGCATAATATAAGCATATCTCCTTTATCGAGAGTATCTTTTGGAGTTGTCTAAGCATGTAACTAACCTTAAAACATATGTTTTATTAGGGAGACTAAAAAACCATATTATTATTTTATTTTATTTTTAGAATTCAAAATGATGAATATTCTTTTTTATGAGTATTTTATCCAAGTTGAGATAAGCCTTTTCATTCTTATCTCATCAGATCATTTTCTTATCTTTTCTAGTGAAATCTTCTACTTGAAATCAAGGCACCTTTATAGAATCATAATTTTCTTTCAACAATAAAGTGCTCTTGAAGTGTTTGATTCAAATTGATTAATATGGGTAAGTACTAATTTGTACATAAAAGTATGAGTGAGTATGACTTTATAATATGAAAAATAATGTTTGAAAAGACCAATGATAATACTGACTAAACTAACTCAATAACTTTTATACTAGTGAAAATTTTAGTATCATTTGTTCCTTAGCAGTATTAAGAATGACCTAGCATCATACATTCTATATAAATAATCATTTGATGAGATAACAAGGAGGATCATAGGCTTAACTTAATAGAAATTAGATAATATTGATTCAACTACTTGCTTGTTATTAAGCTAGATCAATAATCATAGTGCATTCACTAGCCTCTTACAAAATTACTTTATAAAATTCATTATTAGTAACATGTGTAGTCATAAGTCGCCATTAATAGGTTTCTATTGGATCTCAATATATGAAGATTCAAATCTAATCAAAACTTTTGCTTGAATCCATATAATGGAATATTTACATATATGTATTTAAATAGGTATGTTTCTACCTCTAATACAAGATAATATGAAGTCTTCTACTACTTTTAGTTTACCCTCATATTGAAGCATTGTGCTCGTATTCCTACTTATTTTACTACTTTTGATGGGATATTCTAAAAATCAAGAATGACATAATTTTAATGATCTTCTACACTGATGCGGTGCATCTATACTACGGTGCACCTGAGGAGTATTTTATCTACCAGTTTGTTTCTTCTTAGTTTGCTGTTAGCACTAGTAACGCATGTGGCCACTAGTTTTAGTACTTTAGTTAGTTATATAGTACACTTTACACTTTTTGCTTGCAACCCCTGTTTGGGAATACCGAAAGAAGGGTGGAGATAGGTATATGAGCAAATTGTAGAGAAAGAAGAAGGCAGTTTTTCATCTTGCAATATAGAACCACAGTTCTTGTTATTATTGTCTTGTAATTTCTTCCTTGCAGGTTTTGATCCTCATCACATTGGTATCAGAGCTCAGAATGGGAGATGCAAGCAACCGAGTGGCTTCCAGGGAAGATCACAGCCTTGACGCTCTATGGTCGGAACACCGCCAACTGGTAAGGAAGACTGAAGATATCGGCAACAATCTGAAAAGATTGTTTGGAGAAATGCGCCGGGAATTGAGGTTGATTAACGCTCGTCTTGATCGGAATACACACGCTCGAACGACCGCTCCGGCAATCATACCGGCAGCGAGACGGGAGCCCGCGACGGACAGAGAGCGTCGACAAGAAATTCCAAGGACAGTGGATTCAGACTCTGAAACTGAGTTGCGGCATTTCAACTCAGGCGAACTCACTGATTCGGAAGAAGAACCTGTGATGAATCGAAGACGCCGCCCGAACATCTTTCGAGTTAAACTAGATATACCTTTTTTTGAGGGCAAACTGCATATAGAGGATTTCTTGGATTGGGAGAGGGCTGTGGAAACCTTTTTTGAGTATATGGAGATTGAGCCCGAGAAACAAGTCAAATATGTGGCTTGCCGACTCAAGGGTGGAGCCGGCGCTTGGTGGCAGCAAATCAATCAGTCCAGGAGAAGGGAAGGAAAGGGTAATGTGCGGAGTTGGCATCGTATGAAACAACTATTACGAGGTCAATTCTTACCAACAGATTTTGAACAAATGTTGTACATGCAATATCAACACTGCTCGCAAGGTTCCCGATCGGTGAATGATTATAC
>NW_021319987.1:219828-228461 GCF_001605985.2 Dendrobium catenatum | reverse complement strand
GTAAGAACAAGGAGCCAGTTGCTGATTACTCCATACGGGAAGGGTTTTTATTTAAAAAGAATTTATTGTGCATACCGAAATCCCCCTGGCAGCAGGTCATCATACAGGAAGCACATGCTGGTGAGTTGGCAGCCCATATGGGGCGTGATAACACTGTGGCACAGTTACAAACCCGATTCTTTTGGCCACATCTTCGTCAGGATGTAATCAAATTTATACAGCAATGCACAATATGTCAAAGCTACAAGAGGGGCGGCCAGAATACCGGATTATACTAGCCATTGCCTATTCCAGAATCTATATGGGAGGATTTAAGCTTGGATTTTGTTTTGGGCCTTCCGAAAACGAAGCGAGGCAATGATTCCATCATGGTGGTGGTGGACCGGTTTTCAAAGATGGCTCACTTCATTGCGTGCAAGAAGACGTTCGACGCCCTCCATATTGCTAAGTTGTTCTTTAAAGAAGTAGTCCGTCTTCACGGCATCCCTCGGAGCTTCACTTCAGACAGAGATGTCAAATTTATAAGCCATTTTTGGCGGGAGTTGTGGAGGCGCATGAGTACCAAAATTCAGTTGAGCTCGGCATATCACCCGCAAACAAATGGGCAAACTGAAGTGGTCAACCGAACTCTTGGCAACTTACTTTGTTGCCTTGTTCAAGAACATCCTAAGCTGTGGGATGACATTTTATGCCAAGCGGAGTTCGCATTTAATTCAATGGCTAATCGGTCGACTGGTATGAGTCCATTTAGCATTGTCTACACTAAGTTGCCTAACAATGTACTTGATGTTGCAGTCCTCCCTAAGAGCCAAAGCAAAGCTGTGAGTGTATTCGCGGATCAATTTGTCCAGATGCTGTTTGACGTACGCCTTAAGCTCTTAAATTCAACTCAAGTATACAAAGCAGCGGCGGATACTCGACGCAGGGAACAATTATTTCAGCCAGGTGATTTGGTGTATGTGCGCATACGCAAAGAGAGGTTACCGCCGGGTCCTCAATACAAACTGAGCCGGAGGAAATGGGGGCCGTTTGCAATCACTAAAAAGATTAACGACAATGCATACGTCGTCGATCTACCGGCTAAATTTACCACATCGCACACTTTTAATGTTAATGACATTTTTGCTTATGTGCCGCCAGATGATAGTTTCATTAACATCGAATCAGTACATTCTGATTCTTCTCACGGCGGGGGCGAATGATGCGGTGCATCTATACTACGGTGCACCTGAGGAGTATTTTATCTACCAGTTTGTTTCTTCTTAGTTTGCTGTTAGCACTAGTAACGCATGTGGCCACTAGTTTTAGTACTTTAGTTAGTTATATAGTACACTTTACACTTTTTGCTTGCAACCCCTGTTTGGGAATACCGAAAGAAGGGTGGAGATAGGTATATGAGCAAATTGTAGAGAAAGAAGAAGGCAGTTTTTCATCTTGCAATATAGAACCACAGTTCTTGTTATTATTGTCTTGTAATTTCTTCCTTGCAGGTTTTGATCCTCATCATACACTCTTAGTATTATAGAGTTTAAACAAATACTTATATGATGACAAATAGATAAAACAACGAGTCTATAAATTTACATAGCTTAAATAGGAATATTTTATAGAAAGAATAGCACATGCTTGAAGTCAGGGAATCAATGCATGAACTCAAACCTTTCACAGGTTATGAAGTAAAAGTTCACTCAATCACAAGCACTAACTTCCACATTTTCTGACTAACAAGAAGAAGTGAGAGATTTGGAGGCATAGAGAGCAAGAAAGGAAAAACAAAGATTTAAAGAGTTTAGAATATAACTCACTAGAGTCGATGAAAAATTGGGAGGAAGTTGGTTTAAATAGGCAAAATAATCAAAATCAAATTGAGACTTAGGCTTCGTTTATGACTATTTTCTTACTTCTTCTGAAAGCAGCTTTCCTGCATTAAAATTTTTGTACTATAAAGCTGCTTCACTACAAGAAAATCACTCATTACTGACGGTTTGGAAACATACCGGCGGCATCTTGGCGGTTCAAAAACCGCTGGACAAAATAACGCCGGAAACCTTTTCCAGCGGTTAGTACCACCGGTTAGCTACCGGCAGTCTAAGCACCGGTGACTGCCGGTTTTGTTATTAGCGGCATATCGGCCGTTCAACTGCCGGTATAAACATCATTGTTATTACAGTGTAGACCGCCGGTAAGCCGTCGGTAAAATCACCGGCGGTTTAACGGCTGTTAAAACCGACGGAATTGCCGGCGGTGAGACCGTCGGCGTGTCGCCAGTGTACCGCCGGACACCGTCGTCAAATCGCCGGTAGTTACCGGCGGTTTGAGTAGTTTTCCAGTGGCTTCTCCAACAGTTTCGACCGCCGGAAATAAATTAACTTAACATCGACGATTCAGACCATTGGTAACACGCCGGTAAGTTTTAAGCCAGCCGTTTAACCGCCAGTTTCTGGACCGCCGCTTTTTTCGACGGCTGTAATTTACATAATCGTTGGTTAAACCGTCGATCGGTACAAACCGGCGGTCAGACCCCTGGTGAAACCGCCGTTATTACCGGCGGTTGGAGAACCGCCGGTCCAGACCACCAGTAATTGATGAATTTCCTGTAGTGCTTTAGGAAGCAGTAAGAAAGTAGTCCCAAATGAAGCCTTAATAAAAAAAAAAACTCTAAATACAAATAAAAAGGTTATTGTCGAAGGCTTTGTTTGGGGCGGACTTATTACATTTTAAAATAACTTTTTATTTTTTACTAAAAAACAACTTTAAGAAGCAATAAAAAAGTCGTCCCAAACGAAACCTTAATAATTTATATGATCTTTAAAGTTACACAAAGTTATTGTTGAGTAGACTAAATTTTTCCTTAAAAAAGAAATGCCTGACATCCTTAAAGTGACATATCAAGATTAAAATGAATAAATATATAAATTCATGTAGGTACTGCACTACTGCTGGTGATTACTAATTAAGGAAATCCAATAAAATTCAGTCTTTGTCATGTTCAAAAGATCTTGTACGAATTCCTTAAGAGGACCACAAGGTCACAATAAATTTCTGCTAAATTTTAATGGAATTTACATACATAACATTGAATTTTATTATTTTTCTTATCAAATATTTAAATATTTATATTTATTTATATGATATTCTAATTTTTAAATCTCATAAAAAGGCTTCTAATCATAATTTATCTAATGTGAAGTAATTTTCATTCATAAATTTTATCTGATTTAGAAATTTTAATGTTATAAAAAATAAATATAATAATTTTGATGTTAGATATATAAATGTAAACAAATTTGACTTTTCCAAGCAATAAACATATTTTACCATGTAATCTTTATACCAAAAAAATTGCCTCCATCTCTAAAAGTAGATTTTAGTTTCATTTGAGACAGCTTTCTTACTGCTTTATAAAACAACTTTTTAGTATTAATTTTTTTTTTAACTTGAAGAATTTTAATAAAAAAACTACTTTATAAAACAATAAGAAAGCTATACCAAACGAAGCCTTCAACATGAAGTGAAGAAGGGGCGGAACCAGTATTTTTTTTAAGGGTCGATAAAATAGGATTGTGAAATGCATAATCTTATATACATAATAGAAAATAAAAATTTTCTTAGAATTTGGGCAATTGCTTTTATTGAACATGGATAAAATAGATAAAATGTTTATTTTTCTAGGAAAAAAGATTTGAGGACGGGCAATTGCCCACACTGAGCTTTTCTTGGTTCCACTCTTGAAATGAAGAGTGCATAGTTTTATATGAGAAGTAATTTAAATAATTACAGGAGCAAGAGCTGTGTGAATAATATTAATAATATATAGAATTTGTTATTTGACCAAACAATCAACTAAGGCTATTGGTAAAATACACTAATTATTTATAATGAAGTCTTTAATATTTGGGGCATGGTTACAACCATACAAATTCAGCACCAAGAAGCAAGAAGAGAATTTGAATTGCTAAGTCTTCATATCAACTTAAATTTGCACATAAGATTCAAAACATTAATCGAAGGCAACCAAAAATAACTTTTATCTTTGAGAAAAGTGGTGGTTTATCAAGAGATAGTGCTAAGCTTCTCATTAACATTTTGGTGCAAAAATTTACACACATCAAGCTAAGCTAGTAATTTTACAAAGAAAACATTTCAATGAGATATGAACATGAACCAATATATAAGATAATTTCAAGTAGTAAAATAACTAATTAAGATAACTAGAGCACACCACTGAAATGTTAGTTGTGTGTGGAATTTGATTGTATTGCTCAAGCAAGTTGTACTGTTGACTCTGGCCTCAATTTCATCCATTGAGCTCGCCAAAGGGTAGTGCTCCCCATGCTTAGGATTTGGGGGCTTTGCGCCATATTTTTTTCTGTACAAGCACCGCAGTGCTATATGCTGGTGCTCTGCAACGTTCTAGGCTTGGGTTGGAGACAAAGAGCAGAGCGTTGCAGCGCTCTAAACGTCGACACTGTAAAGTGGACTCAGAAATAGAGAGTAGAGCGTCGCGATGCTCTAGACCTAAACTATAGTCTGGCTGAGCAATTTTCTTCCATCTTTTTCTTTTTTTCATTTGAAGGGTTGCGTCATTTGGAATGTTAAAAAGAGTTTCTTTATTTGTTTTGAGAGAAGAATGTGTGCATGAAATGAAGAGAGACAAAAAGAGAGTGATAAGAGAGATTTGTACAATTTCTCTCAATTTTCATAGTGAATTTCTTGGTGTAATCCATAATTTTTCCTGATTTTAGATTTTTTCACATTATATCCTTATGTTCATTGTCACTATTTTGTTTTCTTGTTTGCTTCATTGCATGCTTTTACTTCCATACACCAAAAATGTTTTGAGAAAAATAAAATGATTAAAATGGTCTCTTAACTATTTATGAATGATCAAAATGATCATCAACTATATCAAAGGGCTATTTTGATTCCTCAACTCCTTAAAGATGAATCACAATAGTCCCATACAATGGAATTTTTCTTAGTAATTAATGGTCGTCAACACATCAACAATACAACAAGCCTCCATCGTTAAGAATTCCATATGCATTAAAATATTATGATATAAAAGTTAAATTATAAATTTATTAAAAAAATAAAATTGTAATTATTCTTCTCATTTCACGTCTAACCTTTCATCTTCTTCTCTCCAATTTCTCATTCTTTCAATAAATGTACAGTTCTATTACAGTAAGATTCTCAAAATGCTTTATAAAGCAACTTTATAGCACACAAATTTCTAGCTAGTTCAAAAAAAATTATACTAAAAAACTGTTTTAGAAAGCAGTAAATAAACCAAGCACCACAGTGCTATATGCTAGAGCGCTGCAGCGCTCTAAACCTCGACACTGTAAGGTGGGCTCAAAAATAGAGAGTAGAGCGTCGCGGTGCTCTAGACCTCAACTATAGTCTAGCTGAGCAATTTTCTTCCATCTTTTTCTTTTTTCACTTGAAGTGTTGCGTCATTTGGAATGTTAAAAGAGTTTCTTTATTTGTTTTGAGAGAAGAATGTGTGCATGAAATGAAGAGAGACAAAAAGAGAGTGTGAGAAGAAAGACTTGTACAATTTCTCTTAATTTTCATAGTGAATTTCTTGGTGCAATCCATAATTTTTCTTGATTTTAGATTTTTTCACGTTATATCCTAATGTTCATTGTCACTATTTTGTTTTCTTGTTTGTTTCGTTGCATGCTTTTACTTCCATACACCAAAAATGTTTTGAGAAAAAAATGATTAAAATGGTCTCTTAACTATTTTTGAATGATCAAAATGATCATCAACTACATTAAATGACTATTTTTATTCCCCAACTCCTTAAAGATGAATCACAATAATCCCATACCATGAATTTTTTCATAGTAATATCAGTCAACACATCAACAATACAACAAGCCTCCATCGTTAAGAATTCCGTATGCATTAAAATATAATGATATAAAATTTAAATTATAAATTTATTACAAATATGAAATTCTAATTATTCTTCTCATTTCACGTCTAATCTCTCATCTTCGTTTTCTCTAATTTCTCATTCTTTCAATAAATATACAGTTATATTACATTACGACTTCTCAAAATGCTATCTAAAGCAACTTTATAGCACACAAATTTCTAGCTAGTTCAAAAACATTTATACTAAAAAACTGTTTTAGAAAGCAGTAAATAAGCCATTCCAGCCAAAGCCTAAATTTACATTTAACTTCTCCATTACATAAATAAAAACAAATGAGCTCACGAGCCAACTTAAATTTATCGAACTAAGCTCTACTCAATCCTTTCACTAATGATAAAGACAAAAATAATAATAAAGGGCCCAAAAACAGCTGAACCACTAATGCCCCTTTATGTGGTCACTAAACTAACATATGAACCCAGCCCTACAATGTATTTATATCCTTAGCTGGATTGAGGCTGGTAATCTGTAGCTTTCCTTTCTGTTTTTTGCTTGCAAATTAGCCTTTCTTCTGCTTGGAAGAGAACCTTCAAGAAAAGGACAATCATTTGCAAGAAATAGGCTGTGAGAAAGTTATTACTCTTTAATCAGAGACAGTGCAGACAGCTAATGATAGGAATGTGTTTCTACTTTCTATCCACTTTAGTTTTGTCTTAATTAATGATTGATCGATATCAGCCACAGTATTTTTTTTTCCTTTTCTTTCACTGAGAGAGTTTTATAATATTATTTTGTAAAATGGTCAAATCTTTCTTATCAATGTCTTGGACAAGTTGGGAATCTTAATGATTTGTGAAGTAGCTCGGTTAAGTCAAGATAGGATAGTGAGGATCAATCTTAAGAATTCTTTTTGTTTTTTTAGTTATCTTGCACTTGAATCAAATAAGTAGAGATGAAAATATAAGAGTTTTTTACTTGAAAAATTCTAAGGAAAAATAGGGGTATTTTAAAGATTCCACTATAACTTTTTCATAGGGCTTTTAATTATATTTTTTTGGATATTGCTTATAATTATTAACTAAAAACTAAAGATTGCACCCTCACATGATCAAATTTTTGACGAAATAAGGTGCTTCTTGAGTTGATTTGGCCATCCAGCCCAGCCTTAGGTTGACCCGAAGCAAACTATAGTGGTTCAAGTAGGGCTGTCAAAGTGGCCCACGGGTTGGGTTCGGGTCCAATCCGGAACTAACTCGACACAAGTTGACCCAACTCGAACCTGACCCGTTTTTGCAAACGGGTCACTTTTTTGAACCCAACCCTGATCCACTTTGGACCCGAGTCAACCCGACACGACCTGCTAACCTGGGTCACGGGCTTGTCCTCAACCTCTACCGACGGTGGGCTGGAGCAGATGACAAAGGCGGAGGTGACGGCAGTAGATGTTGGAGGTGGTCATGGCGGAGCGGATGGTGGCGATAGTGAAGACGATAGCAGATGGCATAGGTGGTCATGGCATAGTGGATGGCGGTGATAGCGAAGACGACAACAGAGGCTGCAACATCAGTTCGAATGAGCTGCGATGGAGGATTGTGACGGCATAGTGCAAGCAATTCTCCGGCTACCGGCAAGTTGTTGCAACCTCCGACTGAGGGCGGCACGGGCACTATGGATGGCACGAAGATGGCGGACATCGACTAAGGGCATCACGCCGAGGATGGCAGACAGTACACGGACGGCATCAAGACAATCAAAGGTCATCGGATAACCCCTTATTATGAGAGGAATCTATGAGTGACTATTTATATAAATTTTGAAGAGAGAATTTTGGCCTTTTTCTAGAATATTGCTAACAATTATTAACAACAAAAAGTGTAGATCGCATCATCTGAATATGCGATGACCAAATTTTGATAAAAAAATTTTGCCAGGGGTGTCCATTATTTGGTTAAAATTAAAAATTAAATTGAAACAATCTTAGTAGGTTTGATTTGGTTCTAAAATTAACTATTTAGTTTTTGGTTTAAGAAAATATAAATACTAGGCAATTTGGTTATTGGATTGATTTTGATTATTGTTGAACCTAATAAATTGAACATCAATTTTTTTTTTTTTTAATTCTGATTCTCAACAAACATCTTTTAATATTTTGGCTTTGGTTTTAAGGTATTCTATTGCATATGGATAATCTATTGGCTCGCAAACTACCTATTCATTATAATTGTTGCGGACTAGAAAATACGCGGCGATAGAGATTTAATTCTGCGTCTTAACGTTGTACGTATAACTAGCTCACACACAGAGAATACTAGATTTTTTACGTGGAAAACCCTTAAAAAGGGAAAAACCACGAGGCCTAGCCTAGTTGAAAATGATTCCACTAGACTTTGAGTTGGTTACAAAGGACTGAATCACCTCCAAGGGTGATCAGGTTACAATCAGTTACTTAAGTAAGACGTCAGGTCTTTGGGAGGACGTAGGGACTGAACGTTGGGTCTTGAGTAAGACGTCGGGTCTTCAGCAGGACGTAGGGACTGAGTGTCGGGCCTTGAACAGGACGTAGGGACCGAGTGTCGGGCCTTGAACAGGGCGTAGGGACCGAGTGTCGGGCCTTGAACAAGACGTCGGGTCATTGGCAGAAAGTAGGGACTGAGTGTCAGGCCTTGAACAAGACGTCGGGTCTTTGGCAGGACGTAGGGACTGAGTGTCAGGCCTTGAACAAGACGTCGGGTCTTTGGCAGGA